>NC_053120.1:20559807-20792307 GCF_010015445.1 Perca fluviatilis
ACAAATTTATCATGTCTTGGGTTTTCTGGTTTTGCTTTAGTGCTTCTAATATTTTACAACAATATGAGCAGCTGACAAGACAGCGAGCGAAGGGGAGGGCGGACCCTGATGAGAGAGGGATTATGATTGTCACACAAACGACGAGCAATGTATGGCCATTTTGGTTATGGATCTGAAGGTTATCATCCTTTAAATCATGTAAAAGTCCGTAAATTTTGTGCAAGGTTAAAATTGCAGGCTAGTAAATGCACTGTTTTTTGGTTCACTACGCGTTCTCACCTGAAGTGAACTGAACTCTAGCGCACTTGGAGGCAAACCCAGACCCCCATTTTCAAGCGGACCAGAGTTTGGTTTTTTGGTCCGCACCAGAGTATGAATGAGCGTTCACTCCACCCCAGTCGAACTGTATTACCCCACGAAACGCTCCAGGGTTCGGTTAAAATGGACCAAACTGGTCGGATGTGAAAGCAACATAAATGTAAAATCCCACAAATGAAAGTTAAGTGCAGAGCCAACACAAGAAATGCGTCACTTGTATGTATACGGTATCTGACTGCTCTGTGTGTCTCAAGCCTGTCTGGCTGTCATTACCAGTCATTATCCAAGGTAGTTTTGCATAGTTAAGGTTGAGCCAAGAAACCAACCTACAGATTCTGTTTCTGACTCTTCCAGGGCTACAACAAAGCTGTGGATTGGTGGGCACTTGGAGTTCTCGTCTATGAAATGGCTGCTGGTTACCCTCCCTTTTTTGCTGATCAGCCTATCCAGATCTACGAAAAGATTGTGTCTGGCAAGGTATGAAGAGAAAGTCACACACAAAGTCTCAGAGTTTAAATATTTGAATGAATTGTCATGCCTCTGCTTGCCTTTCAACCAAAAGCATCAACTTGCCATTGTTTCTCCAGTGTTTCTTGTTGCTGTTTATGTATTGTTACCAAGCATGTTATGTTAAATGGGTGAACAGCACAGGTATCTTGTTAATCCAGAGTTCCCTTTTCGCTTCTGTAGGTACGATTTCCCTCTCACTTTAGCTCTGACCTGAAGGATCTGCTGAGAAACCTGCTCCAGGTAGACCTGACAAAGAGATTTGGTAACCTGAAGAATGGTGTGAATGACATAAAAAACCACAAGTGGTTCTCCACAACAGACTGGATTGCCATCTACGAGAGAAAGGTATGTATTCTTTGTGTCATAACATAATTCTGCATCTGGAAACATGCAATGACACTGACATTTAGTTCTTAGTAAATTTACCAAAATAATGAAGACACGAGGTGACTCTGTCATGAGGTGATGGTTGAGAGGTGCCCCTTTTTGGTAAATTTGTCACATTCTCTGTTAGCAGCGATGATAGATTGCACAGTGACAAACTATTTGCCTCATGTATTTTCTAATTGCGAGTGAATTATACCACCGATTAAGACATTTGTAAAGAATATCAATTTGCAACCAATTGATCAGAACATTCCTAGATATAGCAGATATTTATGAAATTATTGAATTATTATTATTAATAATAATAATAATAATAATAATAAGCACAAGTATTTTAAACACCAGCCTTTGTTTGGCATATTTAAATTAAACATCCAAAAACAATTCTTTATTTTCTTCTGTGTTCTTAGGTCGAAGCCCCCTTCTTGCCAAAGTGCAGAGGCCCAGGAGACACGAGTAACTTTGACGACTACGAAGAGGAGGACATTCACGTCTCACAAACGGAAAAGTGTGCAAAAGAGTTTGCTGATTTCTAGTGAGTGGGCCAGAGTCCCATCAGGGCTCACATGTTTTGGTATATTTGCACTCTCCTGAGGGTTGAGGTGGAACTGAGGCCGTCACGTGTTCAAAACAAACGCCTCGTTCCTTCATTCCACACAGCTGAATGAGGTCCTTCTTGCCATGATCCTACGTGCAGTTAGCACTAACTTATACACAGGCACATTATGCAGACACTCCTCGTGCTGCAACACAAAAATACTAGACCACGTTCTCATCTTGTTTTTTATGTTTGCCACTTTTGAATAGCCTCCCTCCTCCTCATTTCAATTCAAATAACTATTTGAAAAGCAACACGACAACTGATATTATGCCCATTTTTGAATGGCACAAAGAGTGATTGATTGTATTAGCTGGCATTGCACATATTGTGATTTAAGCTTTGGGAAAATAGAAGGGATTTTTTTAGTTAGATTTTCTAACATGACATAAGTTCTGCCAGTTATCTGTCATCTGTCCCATACCTGAGTGTGTTTTAGGGTTCAGTTTATTATTCGTAAATCATGAAGACTTTACCATTAACCATTATTCATCAATCTTGTGTCCTTAAGACCTAGAACCGTGTTTTTGTGCATATAGGAAATATACGTATATGGGACATTAGATTTTCATTACATTAGCTTGTTTCACTTTTTGTGAAAGCATGACCAAAATTCGAAAACAAAGAAACTGGTGTTAAGTGGAGGGAAAGCAACACTGATGACTTCTTGAAGTTTCTGAGTTTTAGGCATTCAGCTTTTGAAGATATGGATTAACAGTGACAAGTGTTATTATGGAGCAGAAACTTGTCAATCAGTGCTGTATTAATTTAATTGTAGCATTGTTTTATCCATATCTGGTCACACCTCAGACTAGGTGTGGTATTAAATGAAAGGAATGAAATTATATATTTTTCAGGTACAACTATGTTTCAAAAGGAAGGAAAACTGAAGGGGTTTGAGTACATCACTCCACAAAACAGGTCATCTGTCTTTGGTAGGGCCAGGAATGTATGAAGTGCATTCACATGGCATTTTTCAATCGCTGTAAGGTCAGTCTGTTAGATATTCTTGAGAGTATGTTTTTGTGAATGCAAAGCAGTGTTGGTCATATAGACATATTTTGTCCATTCGTGGTTGCTTTTCGATTTTGTTTTTAAATTGTGCTTTAGCAGAGCACTCGGAAGCATTGTGTAACTGCCATGTTTTATTTTCATTTTTACTTTTGCATGTTTGTTACGTTTGTACAGCAGTGTCACATCAAGCTAATAGTGCCCTTAAGTGTTATCATATTTTTTGTTGTGTTTTGTTACCTTTAAATTGTTTCATAGCCTGGTACATTGATGCATTAGATAGGCAATTTTTATCTGAGTGACATATTCCTCTGCGTAATCCGACTAAAGCAAAACTAAACCATTGAAATAATAACAGATAATTGAAATATCATACCCTTAAAGTATTCATTCATCTTGGTCACCACTTGGTTGAAACATATACTTACCTCAACTATAGCTTGTAGTCTCTTTGAATCATTTTTAAACCAATTTGTACACTGTGATGGAGCAGTATTTGCTCATTCTTCCTTGCAACATTGCTCAGGCTGAGTCAGGTAAGTTAGAGAATGGAAAAAATGCGTCTTGTTACAAATTTTCAAAGGGAATAAGGTCAAGAGTCTGACTTTTGAAAAACATTTTCCTTTTGTCATTGTAAATCACTCCTGTTAAGTTATTGTCTACACATATTTAATACATATTTTCTCCCCTCAAGAAAAATATAGGTTTTATGAGGGATTTTCTATACTGAGCACCATTCATTTCCTGTGAATTCTGACACATAGCCTGTCCTTGCTGCTGAAATGTAGTCCCTGCCTCCGCAAACTCCTCACCGGCGTGACAGGTCTACGTGTATTTAACAGGTGATCATAGAATCTGTATGTCAAAGGTTCAATACCTACAAGGCCAAGGTGTCCACTTGTTGAACTTCCAGATGTCAGAAAAGACCTGATGGCTTCTGTGATCCTTTGATTCCCTCGAGGGAAGTTTGTCTCTGCCGTCCATGGGGAGGTCAGAGTTTGAGGTCATTTTTGTAGGTTGGTAGCTCAGGGTTGTGGGGAAATCAAAGTTTTACATTTCACATCTTGTTGGAAACAATAATGAATTGTTGACAGTCTTTCAATTTAACACCTCTTAAGTCTTCTGAAGTTTTGATCATTATTTGACATGGTGCTCAAGTGTTTGTAGATGAGAACAATGCAATTTAATCAAGTTCAACAATCTTAGACAACCAAATGTGAAAAAGGTTTGGTGACTGAATGCTTTTTTTTTAAGGTACTGATACTCTATATTGATATTGGCTATGCCTGAATTTAAACTTTTTTTTTTTTTCATATATTGAGCACACAATGTGACATTTTATTTAGCCCTGATTTCATTTCAAACGGCACCAGTGTTTTTTATGCAATTTTTATTTATATTAGAGATGTCTAATGAAATTACATTTTAAATGTTTAAATTTGCATAGTTCTTATTATATATAAGGAGACTCCAACATTTTTCTTTTCACTAAAATGTTAAACAGTGAATATATTGGATTATTTATTTGAGCCAGATTTTTTTTTCTTCATTTGCCCTTTCGAGAAATAAAACATTTATAGAAATGAAAATATTTACAACAGTTGATACACATTGATGCCTCTTATGCCTATTTAAAGTTGTGGGCATTTTATTTAACTTATTTTCTTCTTTCTCTTAACCTTTTTAGTTTGATTTCTTTTCTTAGGAAATTAATTAATTAAGGGGATTCAATATGATTTTCCCAGTTTGAAGGTTGAACAGAATGTAATTGCAGAATCTATGACTTTTTTTTTTATTTGGACAAACTTTAAAAAAAGAACCACCTGGGAATTTTGCATGTTTCAATCCAAACTGCCTGTGTGTAAATCTTCCCATAAAAATGTGTAGGAAATCCACAGCTCTTCTTATGTGTCATTATCCCCCATGTGTGTAATGTTTGTCATATTTGATGTAAATGATGGCACTTTTCAATCAATTTGAGTTCTTCGTAGCTAGTCACACATGCTAGTATGGGATCAAGTATCTGAAATGTGTCTGTATTTCGTTTGTGGGATATTTTGCACATCATTTAGAAGGCTAACACATTTTTCCCACCCATATTTACTTGTGTTTGCAAGGGGAATATACTTTGCTGTAGCAGATTTTATGTAACAAAAGATATGTCACTATAATAAATTCTTTTTATTAAAAAAACTATTGTTTGTATTCAATGTGAGGATAAATATTGCTTTATGTGTAATTACAGTGGTATACTTAAGCAGGTGGTTGATCATGCTGAACAACAAACGCTGGCGTTAAAACTAAGAAAAACTGCAGTTCCCATGATTCTCTGCTGCCGTGGGCGAAGGAAGCTAAACCGATGAAGAAGGGCTAGTTGCCTTTACTTGATTAAATGTTGATTTTATTAGATGAATATCGCCTTTTATTAATGTGCAATATATCTCCGTGATTAGAACACTTTTTGTTATCCAAAGTACGCGTATAGCTCGGACGAACTGTGGTTGTCCAACAGGAATTATCTTTAATAAGGTAACTGTTACATTTTTTATTAGCAAACCCAGCTAACGTAACTATCCCTGTTAACGTTAGCTAGCTTAATATGAAATACGAAGAGGCAGCGATTACATATTAGCTGTCGTCATTTCGCGCATCGTTATTTCTATATTGTGCCGTACTTAATTGTTATTTTAAACGTTATTTATGTGTGTGTCAATTAAGGCAATTTCTTGTTGTATGTAACGTTAACGTTATTTTGCTATTTTTTATCCAGCTAACGTTAAACAACGTGAGTTTCGGGTCATCACTGTCACACACTTCATCTGGTCTTTAGCTAGTTATGTTTGGGTTATACTTTTTTTTTCTTACTGTTCTAACAACTATACTATTTTACTGTTATTGCAGTGAAGACGTCCAGTGAATGCCAGACTGCGAAAGAGAAACAATAATGGTGTTTGAGCTTTCAACCCATTAAGTTCTCCGAGAGAAGATATCTGATGAAAAATTACTGCAACGTTACAGATCGTAAGAGACTCACTTAGCTTACTATGGCTAAATTACTTTGTATATTAAAGCTCAATGACAGCACAGGCTTCCTTAATCACCGGTAGTCCAACCACAACATGGCTTCTGTTTGAAATAAACCACAGTTCGTGTTATAAAGAAGCTTATAAGCCAAGTTAAATTACTGCTGTAAGTTAGCCCCTCAGTTGGTAGCTTCATCATGAACTCATGTTTTGTGACACCAAGCACTGTTAAAACTAAACTAAATTAACTCTCAGACTTTTTTTTAAACGAACACGCCAGTCTGAATTACAGCTAAATGTGTGTAAAATGATGCATAAAACTTAAATTACATAAGTTGTAAAACAATTATCTTGAATTTGAGTCTTTTACTCTAACTGCTAAAGCACGCAACTGCAGCATACACAGTGTATTTCGTGCTTGTGTAAAACCTATGGAAAACAAGTTTTACCTGTTTATGAAGTTATTTTATGTACAATTTGTGGGGAATATTGAGACCATTTGTTTTAAGTTGCTACATGTTGTGTTGTCTGTTTTGTAGGGCAGCAACTAATACATAGTTGTATCATTGGTTGAATGTAATAAAAAGAAAAACATTTTTAATCGTTTAGTCTTTTAAACGTTCGAAAATATCGTAAAATGTCCAAGGTGACGTGTTTTGTCTGACCAAAACCCAAAGATGTTCAGTTTACAATGAAATTGAACCGCAGAAACAGCAAATCCTTCACTTTTGAGAAGCTGGAACCAGACAATGATAATTGACTTAAACCGTTTCGATTATCTGTCATCTATTTTCTGTTGATTGTCTAATTTATTATTGCCAAATCGTTTCATCTCTTTGAAGGTTTCTTAAGACAGAAATATGTGTAAAAAATGATGCACAAACCTTGAACTTCAATATTTTACTCAAATTGTGTCATAGTTTCAATTAACAACCATAACAAGCAGCTGCAGAATATACAGTGAACGTGGAAGGTTGGAAATAGTAGTTTAGTTTGACAGTTCATCTTAAGTCAAGGTCTACTTACTAGCTTTTCCTGGAGCTTTGAACCACATTTCACGATCTTCGTCAAAAGGTAGAGTTTGCTGAGTTGTCAGCTTGTTCCAGAATGAATGGAATATGATTTAATAATTATTAGTTTTTATTTATTCTCCTTTTTTTCTTCTTTTATCAGCCGGCATGGAAGACAAGGCAAATGGCTCTGTTGACACCAAAAGGTATCTTTTACAACAAGTGAAGGACCTTTTTTATTAAAAGATTTGGAAGAACACAAAACTGTTCTTAAGTTAAGTTAAGTGTGCATGCACATTAAGATGAATGCAATTACTGTGACCCTACAGCCCAGTGGAGAACGGCCAGCTGCCGGACCCTGCCAACTGGGGGGTCGCCGATGTCGTCAATTACTTCAAAGCAACAGGGTTCGAGGAGCAAGCCACAGCTTTCCAGGATCAGGTTGGAGTGCTCTACCTGCTCAAAATTCCCGTCAAGTGATGAAAACAAACTAGGATGTTAGTCAAATATTTCTCTCTCCACCTGACAGGAAATCGATGGCAAGTCCCTGCTTCTGATGACCCGTAACGATGTCCTGACAGGGCTGTCAATAAAGCTTGGCCCTGCACTTAAAATCTATGAGTATCACGTGAAGCCGCTGCAAACTCAACACCTGAAGAGCAATGCCTCGTAGCACCGCAGGCCGTCCCAAACAATGACAATCATCGTGTCAGGAGACCCCAGGTTAGCTGCCACTTCACAAAGACTCCTCTGGCCACAGTGGCACCTTAACAGGATTTGAATGCTGTATGTTTTTATAAGTGTGGACCCCAAAAATGGGTGGCACGTGGAGTTCACTCAGCTGTTTACCCTTTCAGCTATGCTTGAGATATGTATTTTACTTTTGTGTGTTTTATTTAAAGAAGGAAATATGGGGTGAATACTCTGCGTGTGTACACATTTAAGTGTGTACGTATATGTGTGTTTGTGTGCAGAGTGAATTAACCCATGTTGGTTTAAAAAAAAAAAAAGTATTTGTATATAAGATTATATATAGTTTAAAACAGTGTATGTTGTCGTACCTGAACACTTTGATACATGCAGAAAATGAATGATTCTGGTGCATACAGTTTTGCCCTAAAATCTGTTTTTATGCTCTAAACTGTGCAGCCAAGTCCATGAAACGTCCTTAGCATGTAACAATGAAGCATTTTGTTATCCCAGACACAAAGAGCCAACCGAAAGCCTCATTGTCCCTGCACACCTACGTTATCTAGGCCAGAGGCTCTTGATATCAAAATATTTATGTGTATATATTCTTATGTTCCTACCTGTGGTGCTTTCAGAATTGTCGCACAGACAACTGTATTGAAGTGTGTATGACCAATGTATATGTGCAACATAACACTGGAGTTTGAATATCTGAATCAAAGATTTGCAATAAATGGTGCTCTTTTCTCACAAAATAATAGTGTATTAATTAATTTGTTTTATTTCATTTTATTTACTTACATCAAAAGCTTGAACCATATTTGAGGAAATCTTAAGTTGTAGTTGTAATTCTGACAAAATATTTAAAGGTAATTTTTGTTCTCTAGATTTTTGGCACGTTATTAGATTGATTTTTCTATTAAGTAACTTATTCAGATTGAAATGTAAATCACAGCAGCAGCATTTCCTGGACGTGTAGGTGCCTTCACAGCTTGGCTTGCTGTTTCCTGCGCACTGTCCCTGTGATGTTACCCGAAGGGTTATCCAAGGCAAGAAGAACCTGTGAGGGGAAAAATACAGGTCAGTAACCAAATAATTTCATGACTAAAAAACTTGGTAGTTGTAATAACAGAACTTACTTCATCTTTGTTGGTGAGGCCCATTTTTGTCATGTCTATGGTGATGTAATGCTGGTTGGGCATGACTATCTCTATTTCATCAACCTAAAAAAACAAAAAAAACAATACTTAGCCTGTGTTTTTCTGAATGAGCTTAATTAGCATGTTGCGTAATATTTAACTTCAAACTGTTTTATTAGATGTTACACAAACAATGCACCTCAAGAATTATTTCCCTCATCTGTAACATGAAATGACGCGTAAACGTGTGCGCAAAAGTAATCAGCCATACAGTATTTGTAAAGACGTGTGTGTGTGTGTGGCTGACAAGTTAGTTTGTGCATGTACTGTAAACATTTTTAGTTTCAGTTTTATTTCCTTGCAACAGATTTTACCTGGAGATGTGATATAAATCGTATGATCTAAAACGTGGATTTACCTCAGGAACTCTCTCCAGGGCCAGAACCTGTGTTTCATAAAGGGTCTTCTGCACAGAGGGTGAGAACTCTCCACGGTCGTAGGGGCCAGCAAACTTCTCAATAATCGTCTCCTTCACACACTTCCTATGAGTACGGTGATGTGATGATCATTAGATGTAGAAAGTGTGTAATTTCACTTTTAGGTTTTTTAAATATACGTCTTATTCATTTGAACAGAGATTTTCCTTCTTTATTCATGTTCAGAATTCAAAAACACATTTTACTCCTCTGGAAGATAAAGTTATAGACTCCATCATGGATACCTACGACTAAGATGTTAAGTGAATGCAGTGTCTTTTCACAGATAATTACCATGTAGCATCAAAGTCAATATCATGACTCTTGTTGTAGCGCCACCTAGCATAGACAGAGGTGCAGAAACACCTGTCCTTGGTCTCTTGCAGAGTTGTGAAGCGGTCTCGGTGGAAACCCTCAAAACCAGACTGGGTGGTTTTTAGCATCGTCATGTTCTTCACCCCACTGTGAACCACTGGGATGCCTGGAGCGCGGAGTTGGTGAGTAATCAGAAACATCAGGAAACATTTTGACAGTGTGTACCGTTGCACAGAACAGACAAAATGAAGTACAAAATGACCCATGAGCCCATGACAAGCCTGTCATCAGCATCATCATGCAGCAACGCCAAGGGCTTAGCTATAGTTTTAGATCCCTCAGTCAATAGTATTGAAACCACATCCAAACCAAAGAGGACCTATAAGAAGTTTGAACTCCTTCCAGTTCCTAGGAGATTTTTAACACCTCTTAAAAGCACAAAAAAACAAACAAATACATTCTCAACTTAATTGACTGTGTGTGTGTGTGTGTGTGTGTGTGTGTGTGTTGCTTACCATTGAGATTCTGTTCAACATCACAGAAGCGACATGCTTCTGGGCTATAGATGAATGCATGAGCATGCTCTACCCCATTCTGAGAAAACAAATGACAGTGACAAACTGGGTGATGATCATGGTTGAATTTAAGTGGTACTTAATTCATGGTGTAGCTTAGATAGTTTCAATGATGGACACACATGGCAGATGTTCTGACATGTCACAGCAGGAAAAGCACTAGTGTGAAAAAGGGGTGAAAAAGACTCTATTTGTAGTATTTGTTCCACTCGTGCTTTTCCAATTTATGACAAAGTATGTCAAGGAACATGTCTGCCATCAAAAAGGCAAACTCTCATGTCTAGGACTGATCACTGAACCCTGTGTTTTACCTTCTCCAACCTTCTCCATGGAGCCTCCTCCATGTAAACTTTGGCCCTCAGCACATGGTTGAAGGAGGTCAGGAAATGAAGACAGATATCCAGAGAAAACTGCTCGATGGTCTTCACCTGAACAGATGAGTGTAGCATAAAAAGCAGAGTAAGTCAAACCATTTCCAAAAAATCTCTACATAAAGGAAATGCAGACTTAAACACAAGTCATAACTGGACAAACATTTCAATAGGGTTTTTTAACCCTTGATTTTATTTGATCAGTGTTTGGGCTGCAGGTTGCCAGGGGTCACTTGTGTCAGTATAGTGAGGTAAAAGAATGACCATAATAGGAGTCTCGCAGTTTAACAAAGGAGGATCCCTTTAATATTTAAAAAAAAAGGCGTAATAAGGGAATATACAAGAACTGTATGTTTTCATGAATGCTGTTGAAGTTCTCCATTTCCCCAGCTTGTTCAAAACACTGCAGCACTGATTCTGAAGGGCCATGAACGTTTGACCATATAACTCCAGTTTTAGCCTCCCTTCACTGGCTTCCAATCTACTTAATGGTCCTAAATGGTCCTTGTAACATATAACATGTTACATGACCTTAATGAATGTACCCTGCTAAGATTTTTTTCCCCACATGTCAGAGAACTCAGGGCTAGATTTACTAACACTAGCGCAGTTTGCGCTGCGTCCGTTTATGCGAGTTCGGTAATAGCGCACGCTATGCTTCCACAGTTTGCGTAGTATTTATCAACCCTGACACCCATCAGGCAATCAGCGTCTTTCTCCGCCCACTATACCGTAAATTGCGCTGTAGCAAAGCGGTACTGGTGCTATGATATGGCTGAGTGCAGACTGCGATATTCCCACTGCTGATGCTATGACTGTTTGAAATGATCCTGATGCCAATATTTGTAATGTAGCGAGGAGTTTACGCTGAGTGGGAGATTCAATTTCATCTTTGATTTCTTCCAGTAACTCTAATATTGCATGTCTGCTTGATCTGTAACGCTAAATTATGTTGTGTTCACTGACAAAGTGTGATTCTTCTGTTAAAAATATTTTCAGCCTCGCCTATGTCTTCGTCTTGCTCAAATTGCTGTTGCCATTTCACCAGCGGCATAAAGGTCTACGAGGAAACTCGATTGCGGCTGGTTTAAAGAGGCGGAGAATTTCCCCCGCAGAATAGAGGCGCGCTCTTACTGACAGTCTTTGTAAATACCACGGAATATATAATTAGGTGCACTTTGCGCTTATCCTCCCACCTTTTTGGGTGGAACTCCCACTTTCCCCACGACCCTCCCACGAACGCATATTGAAAGCGCAACTTGGCTCTTCTCGCTCATGTGGCAGACAATCTGCGATTTTACCCAAGTGCGCCCTGTTTGTAAATAGCCCGCATCGGTTACGTCCGTCTTTGCGACCAATTAGCGCCTGGAAACAGGCGCAAACGGCTTGATAAATCTAGCCCTCAGGCCTCTAAAAGCCTATTGATATATTGTATATAAAATCCACAATCAGGGGTTTGGACTTTTATACCAATAAATGATGACAGCAATCCAACCCTATTCCTATCTCATTAGCATTACATCCTGAATCAGTTACTTATTATACAATTAATTTCACTTGCAGAGTGGACAGTCAGGTCTCTAACACCCTTCTGGTCCTCACTGCCCTCCATTGCTTTCTATGTATAGACATTGTTGTCATTGGAGTGATAGAAGTGTTGTGATGGGTAGAAAGTGGACGAGGTGTAATGTACAGTGTGGAGGATGGTGACCTACCCCCTTGAGCTTGGCCAGGCCATGGACGGTGTTCTTGATGGTGTCGGTGGGGATAATGTCTGAGTTGTCTCCAGTTAGATAATCCTTCCGCGATTTAAGTGTGAGCTCGACGTCAGCTTTCAGCTCAATGATGAAGTGGTGGCTGCCCTCTCTCCTGATCACCAGCACCTTCACTGTGTTCTTGCCGTAGCCTGTTCGCACAAACTCCACATTCTGCACACACAAAGGGACACATTACTGACATGTAGCAGTTCAGCAGTTGCCATTGATATAAACAGGTGTTTTGTGCCATAAGTATATATTTTGCTGGTATTTTAAACTGCTCATTGACTTTATTTGATGTATGCATTGTTTAGCATTCTCTTTTTCTTCTTTCTTTTTAGAGTTTGGTCTTCGGTCTGTTTACAGTCTGTGTCACCTGTGTGCATGAGCCCTGGGATATTTGTTCAGCACTTTTCTTCATTTAGGTTTATCTGTTACCTTTGACAGATATTTATTAAGAGTTTGCAGAATTTTCTATGAGTGTTACATGTACTAACATCATTTAATGTGGGACTGGTCCCTGATTGGTTGCTTTATTAATGCCTGTAATGTATTAGTAAGGTGGCAATATGACATCACAAGTTTAAATTTTAATTAATGAATTAGGGTTTGATGCAGGAGAAATGAAAAATATGCAAATTTATGTTGTTAGATTTCTCCAAAAGGATCCAAAACAGAAGTCTTAATGTGATAACTAGTTATCCGCAAGTACAGAAACTTGAAATCAATAAATCAATCTGCACTGACAGAATCATTATACTATACTGTACGTTGACAGCATCAGGGTTTGACAAAAGTTCATGATTTAGAAATGTTTTTTTATTTTTATGAGAAATGAACACTAGTTTGTTTGACAGACCACAGTTGGCCCTGTGGTCGTTCACCTCAAAAATGAGATAAATCCAGTGCTGACTCATTTACAGTAAAGTATCCTCTTATAGTTCAAAAGTAAAATGTTTTGTTTTATGTTTTAGAACTTTTTGTTGTTATATGCAAGCAAGTAAGCACAGTTTATTAATATAGCACCTTTCATAGACACCACTCACAAAGTGCTTCACAGTAAAAAAAAAAAAATCTAAATCAAATGAAATCACATACAGTCAAATAAATAAATAAAAGGTAAAACACCTGGCAAAATATACAAGGAGAACAGACATAAGACACAAGTTTAAAGCATATGCTACCTAAATGTGTCTGTGCACCAACATTTGTAAATTAATTCTAAAATAAACAAGGTTTAAATATGTGTAATATGTGACCATCTGTCAGATTGTGTTAAAAGCCTAGCAGCAGCATTGTAGACAGTTTGTAAACGGTGTAAAGAAGATTTTTCAAGGCAGATAAAAAGAGAATTACAGTAGTCCAAAAGGTGATGAGATAAAAGCATGGATTAGCATCTCCATTTCATTTCTCTACACAAATGACCTAGGTTTTGGCTATGTTTGTTAGGTGAAAGAAACATGATCGAGTCAGCGTCATAATATGAACATCAAAACTCATGGATAGGTCAAAAATCACACCCACATTAAGCAGACTAGGTGGAGAAGGTGAGGATAAGGCACCAAGGTTTTGCCTGATTGCTGACTGAAGGTGTGTATGACATAATGAATGGTTACCTGATCTGAAGGAGTTGCCATGGTATCTTCCTTTCCTTTACCTGCTGTCTGTCTGCCCTGTTCCTCCAGCCAGAGGTGTCTCTACCGATTGAGGAGGATTTTGTAGAGAGGGTGGTGCTACCTTTGCACTTTATTTTGCTATTGGAAGTCATATTTGGCCAAGCTTGACCCGTTTTACCTGTTACAGGGTGTGTGTGTGTGTAATTACACTTTCAGGCATGCAAATGTATACACAAACACACACTCTTGCTTTATTTAAGATCAAAGAGAGAACCCAAAGTACATGTCTGGATAAGAAATAAATAAATACAGGTCTTTTTGTTGTGTTGGATTCTAAACCGCCTGTTTTATCACTGGACTCTGAAACTTTCCATAGTTCCAATCAGTCAGGCTATATTGAGACTGAATAGCTGAGACATCCTGCACAGACATAAATACTTGGCACTTAATAAATGCTGTATTTCCCATTGTCAAGTTGTAAGTCAGTAATAAGAACATCTTTTGGGTTGCCAGGTTGTTAAAAAATAATGGAAGCAAGCTTATTTTGTTTTACACTTGTTTGACAAATGTTGATGCATATTAGTAATCGTGAGAAACATTTTTAAGTTTAAAAGAAAAAAAAGGTTGTTTTTTTTTTTTTTAGTTTGTTAAAATTTTTTTGAAAAAAAAAAAAATTTTAAATATGTTACACTGGGTCTCACACCAAGAGGTCTGAATGACCATTCCTGTGATGTTGTTGATATCTAACAGGCAACAAAGAGAATCTAGGTACTTGATTCAATCATTATGGTGTTGTTGGTTGATGTTATCTGGGCTACTCACTGTGATTGGAACTATGATTTGTGTACTTGGTTGACTCTAGATGCATATGTTGTTCCTCTCCTTTGTGAATATCCGTGTGCTGGAAATTGTAGATTACTGTTCCTATAGGTTTTAGGGAAATTCTATTTCAAATATAGAGCCGCGTCTATCTAGATCTAGCCACATAGAAGGTGTGACAGCTACTGGCTTGACGTTATTCATTTGTGCTGTGAGGCTCTTACCTAGATTTCTGTGTATAATATGTGTACATTTGTTTTTCTTAACATGCATTTGTATTATTTGCATTGTATTGTTACCTGTGAGGTTTTATGTCTCACCGGGATCATCATATGACCACAGCATGTGCATTTAAAGATGGCGTCTCTGTTTATATAACTAAGTCTAATGAAGAACATTGGCTCAAAATGATAAAGAAAAAAGATAAAACAAGTGTAAGGCTTGAGTAAGATGAATACCAGTCAACCATAACCTTTACCTATGGTACCTTTACCTTCACTTTACCTATATATATATATATATATATATATATATATATATATATATATATATATATATATAGTACAAGCTACTCATTATGCATATACATTTACTACATTCCTGTTTACATTCAACTTATTCATTTTCAATTACTGAATACCAAAAATCTATTTCCTTTATTTTATTATTTTTTATTTTTTCCTAGATTCTCATTTTGTTTTTAACTTGTGTAATTCATTTTTCTACATATTTAATTAGCATTGTTGGAGGGAGCCTGAGACCAAAGATATTCACTGACGACTGCTTCTCTGTAGTTATTGTGTGAATCCTAGTATTTAACTTGAAACTAATGATTAACCCTTTATAAGGGGGTGCCTTTTACCGATATACTGTATCTGGAAATGTACTGAAACCATTTCCAGCTTATACTAGATTTCACTAAGTTCACTAAGTTAATGACTAATAATAGTCCAGAAAGACTGTCTGCTGATACAGTTCCTACAGATGTGTCTCACCCATGTGTGTGTACCAAAAATGATAAATATATATTGATTTTAACGGGGGCGTTTTTTTATTTTTAATTTTATTCACTCTCAAAACAATTCCTTTGTGACCACAAGCTTGATTTAGTATAAAAGAAGAATTAATGAATCTTAAAAAATGATATTACATTACATTAGATTTTGATATAAACTCAGTGCATGTTGGTTAATGCTAGAAGTGAGGACAGATTCGTAAAAAAGCATAGTTACAGATTATTTCATTAGTATTTGGTCTATGCAGACACAAAGTCCATGGGTTTGTTTGTTTAAAGGAAGCAACCGTGTGCCCTGATTTTGAGACTTTTTCTTTGGATCCCTCGTAAGAACAACTCATATTGTAGTAGGAATGGATTGTATTGGTTGAATTTATTCATCCATAAAACCTTGAATAAATTATCTTACTGTAACATATTTAAATACTTAATTTTGTGCCCTCCATGTTAGTAATTTACTGTTTGATTGTTGAGTGACATGTTTTACTTTTTCACTGGTGGTTTTCTTATTTTTAAGTAACGTGGAACTACAGATTAAAAGACAGATTAACTGCACAATTGAAGTTAACTGTCACACCCAATTGATGCCACTGCCAAAAAATGATGGTTTCCAGTTCCATGATTAGCTGCCCTGTCGCTAATAAAATATGACTGTGGTTGCACTGAGAAGCTCCCAAGTGTGAACAGGGGCAACACTTTGAATGTGAAGAACAATGCTGAAAAAGATCAAAACTATCGCTCGATAAATAGAGTGATTTTCCCTTTTATTATGAAGTGACAGTGGATAGACATGAAAGGGGGAGAGAGATGGGGGATGACACGCCACAAAGGGCAGCAGGTCGGATCCGAACCCACGCCGCTGCAAAGGACTCAGCCAACATGGAGCGAACGCTTTTACTGGGTGAGCTAGAGGCCGTCCCGACTCAAGGTATTTTACAGATAAAGAGCCAGTGATAGCATCCAAACATTAACTCTCTGTCTATCGCTCCTGTAAATGCTCACTTTCTCGTCTCATGACCAGATCTTATTACTTCCTGTTTTGCATTTACAGGCAGCTGTACTGTATTCACTTTCAAAGTTGCTCAATCATGAAGCACAAAACCCTCACTTCAGCTGCAGGAGTTGTTCAAGATGGCCACATACTTCAGTTCATGCTTACAGATTATTATCATGTTTTTGTGTTGCACGGTGTGTAGTACTGACATTTCCTGTAGAAATGAAGCTGGTGAGCCTGTTGATTGGTAAGTTGAAATGCTACATTGCAGCAGAATTAAACCACAAAGTTTTTAGTTATACTGCTTGAAATGTCCTGTCTTTTGGAGGGTAAGCAGATATTGTTGTTACTAGGTTTGAATGAATTTTGGCATAAAATCCCAAATATGTTTCTCTCTCCTTTCACTGCAGGTTTATCATCTACAAACTGCCCAGGTATAAGATTGGCGAGGTCGGTAGTGGGGTGGACTACATGTACCTGGACTCCTCAGTATGGAGCTGGCAGATGAGTAAATTCATGGTTAACACCAGTCAAGGAGCCATAGGGAACACACTGAACCAGCTTTACATGGGAAAGGCCTACAAGGTGAGATTATGTCCTTGTTCTTCAAGTGGGTTTTAGACACTGATTCCTGGGTATAGAGAGATAGAGACCCTTGTGTCTTTAATCACACTTATACGAGTTGGTGAGCTTGCTGAGTAGACTCTCTTTTGCTTCCTATAAGGAACTGAGCTGAAACTGAAATTAAACAAGCTTCCAGAGCCAGATGAAGTAAATAACACTGTCCTTCCTCACTCCATTTACATTGTGTTTCAATTGCACGTTATAGTGTTTGAGATCAATCTCCATACGGCATCAGGAAAGTAATCAAGATGAAATAAATACAAAGAAAAAGAAAAATCTTACCTTTGATAAAGCTAGATAGGTAGACACTTTAGGACATATGTAAGGTAAATATAAAGCAATAGCCCCAGTCAGCAGCTGGTTAGCTTAGTTTAGCATAAAGACTGGAAGAAGCTAACCTTGCTCTGTTCAAAGGTACCAAAATCCACCTACCAGGGCCTTTAAAGCTCACTAATGACTATGATATATCTTTTGTTTAAAAAATGAGCAGTTGTTGTGTGTTGTGGAGCCAGGACCAGTAACTTCCTCATGTATTTTCGTTGCCATGAGGCAACCAGTGAAGACTGGTTACAATAATTTGTTACCTTTGGTCAGAGACAGACTAGCTGTTTCCAGTCTTTAAGCTAAGCTAAGCTAACCAGTTTTTGACTGGGCTGTAGCTTCATATTTACTGTGCTAAACTAAGCTAGCCGTCTGCTGGCTGTTGCCTTATATTTACTGGACAGATATGAGATTGGATCTTCTCATCTAATTCTCGACAAGAAACCAAATAATGTTTCTCAAAATGTGAAACTATTCTTTTAAGAAATCAACAGAGGCTGTATATACAAAATAACTGAAAGATCACATCCCCAAAAGTGTACTTCTCCACATACTGTATGCATAAAACAAGTATTTTCTTCAGTCTAACAGTTCAGTCTATGCACTCTACAATGATGGACCACCAATCCTGGATTACATCCAAGGATACGGACACACTAAAGGTACAATGCATTATGAAAATTCAGCTGTGTTCTTACTAGTTTTGTTTTGATGTTAATTGGTTTCAGTAGGATGAATCATGACTACAAGATAACAATCTTTGCCTGCGGGACCTGTGTACATTTGTGTCTATGATAACTTATGACAGATATATTTGCAGATTGCTATTCAAGCTTTGCAATGCTATGATTTTGCAAAAAAATCAAGATCGATATGTTTTTTTGTGTGTCAGAGGGAGGAAATGGGCAAAGAGCATCCAACTGATAACTGCTGTTGACTCTGGATTATTGCCTGCCTTGACATTACTTTAATGGAAATGTTTGCAAGCATGCATGCTGGTTTAATGTATGTGTGAGACGTTGTATATGTGCAATGAATGTTGTTTGTCTGCATCCTGCAGGGGTACTGCTCTTTGACCGCTCTCAAGGTTTTTGGCTTTCGCACAGCATTCCCCATTTCCCCTCGTTCCCTGAGAGAGGCTACCTTTACCCCTCCTCTGGCAAAGTCAATGGCCAGACTGCTCTCTGCGTGACCTACCACTATGAACAATTCCTCCAAATAGGTGAGTGAACGCTCATGAGGCAACATTGCCTCACTTAGGGCCTACTCCTGCTCTGTACACATCCCAGACTTCAACTTACAAAATTCTCTATTTGCTAAAAACAAGAGTTGCACAGTGACCCGGTCTTATGTCAGTGCCTTCAATACATACAGATATGACTTCAAATTTACACAAACATGCAAAGTGTTTGTCCAATGATGTTTTGAGGGTCTACTACTTATATAATAAGACAAATAAATGGAAGTCCCCCTCCACTCAAATATTGCAATCCAATATGCAACTTACATACTGAAACTTGAAACCTCTAGCACATACACTGAAAATAGATAGGAAAAATATTTGCAAATTCATAAATACATGATTTTTCAATGTGGTAGAATGAGTAAATGTAGTTAGAAGAGTTACAACAAGTTAATTGAACCTTTTTTTGTGGAATAACCGTATCAGACATAAATTATTATGTATTTTCATTTGTCATAAAACATTTCTGGTGGGGGTCTTTAACTGAGTTTTAATATCATAAACCAATAAGAAACATAGTAGTATTGTGAGCAATGCTGTTAATAAATGTTCACAGTGTTGCTATTTGTTTTGTATTGGGATAGTTTGTGACATGAGTCAATATTTTTTTAAGTTTTACTAACTAAGGGACTAAGGGAAATTTACTATTTAATACTACGTATCAATGACACAGACCTCTGATGATTCCTTTGAGTTGGCCCACTACAACACACATGCATAAACAATGAAATGAATATGGAAAGAAAAGAGAGTTTTATGTAGCTTTGTTCTCACTAGGAACATCCATATTTTGAGATTATAGACAGTAGACACAGTTAGATATAACCAGTATTTATTAAAGTTGGTATTTGTTTGATATTGTACAGTAGCCTATATCAGCAAAACAAGAATTCATGTCAACACTATCAGGTAAAATATGAGCATTTTTTATTTAGCTCTATTTTTACTAGCTTTTAGGAATACTGTCTGAAGCATCCTATAGTGCACCCTTTAATTTTCTAACATCAAATTTTCTCTCTTCTTTGTGAGCCATTCTCCTTCCTCTCTAGCAAAGCAGATGGTGTACCTTTACCCACGCTTCTATAACTGCTCTGTACCTGCTGCATTCTTGGCCGACCTGCCGCAGTTGGCCCAGTTATGTGAGGGCTCCAAACCCCCGCTGGCCTCAGATAAGAGAGTGGAGCAGCTTTTCTCAATGCAAGGGGAAAAGTTTGTCAGTTTTGTGAAATCTGAACGCTATGTGGATGGTAAGGTATTTCTCATGTACTGTGGGTCATTTATATATATATATATATATGGGCAATATACTTTTTTTTTTTTTTTTTTTCTTTGTTCCTGTGCTGCTGTAAAAATAAATAAATACATACAAATACAATACAAATATATATTGCAACAAAAGCACTATTTTGGAGAGACGATGGAGTTCCACAACCACTTTTGGCACTTGACCATTTACTCAATAGAAAATCTCACAGCAAAACTGCTGTTGTAAACTTTTTACACAACCTGACCTTTTTGCAAAAACTTCTTTCTGCTATTGTCTTGTTTGCACATTTCACTTGTCTGCCACAGTCACTCATTATCAGGTGCAGACACCCTATCATCTTAGAACCGTGAAGTGTATGAGCACACCCCACCCAAGGCCTCAGAAGTACTCGGCTCCCAATGTTTTTTACTTGTAACCTCCTACAATGAGGCAGAGCCCTACTTGTGAACCTTTTCACATTTTAGGGCCTTAGTGCGGACAGTTGTGAGCAGTCATTTTTTTCCCCTATTAGATTGTTTCATTTGTAGGATTTTTAGAGGCCCCTGTTTTTTTTTTGTATATTAAAAGAAAAAGAAATATGTCAGCCCTGAGCATGAAGGTTATATTTGTTCTAGGGCTGGGCAATATATCGATATTAAAATGATATCATGATATGAGATTAGATATTGTCTTAGATTTTGGATATCGTAATATGGCATATGGGTTGTCTTTTCCTGGTTTTAAAAGCTACATTACAGTAAAGTGATTTTCTGAAATAACAGACTGTTCTAGCTGTTCTATTATTTGCCTTTAACCAATTAGTCATTATATCCACATTACTGATGAATATTGATCAAAAATCTCATTGTGTCAATATTTTGTTAAAGCACCAATTGTTAACCTTACAACATCGTCGCAAAATCAACATGGAGGCCACCCATCCCTATATTGGGCATAGACCGTAAAATAAATGGACACATCAATGCCATAGACTTCGACGGAGACCAGTGAAGTTAATTAGAAGCACTTTTCCGGTGATGGCTGAACGTACTGCGCAGCCTCAAACTGAGCTTGACGACATAGATGTGACGTGAGCAACCTGTCTGAAATTTATAAGTATTCTGGTAGCTGCGCCAAGAGAAATCTGAATCATTCCGAATCTTGCAGAGACAGAGAGCACGTGTAGGAGCTGTCCATGAGCGTAGGTGCAAAACATTTTTGTTCCGATGCTTTCATGGACTCTCAATGAGCTTCTCCCTTGACTGTATGCCTCCACGTCCCCCCGATTGCCTGCGAGCTTCTCCTGACTATATACGGTAATTTCTGTACTGTGCGACAGAAAGTTGCGTGGTTATGACAATCGTTTTTACAAAAACGGCTGATACGGGGCCATAACGTGAGCTACAAGCTAATGGAGCCTTTTATACATTGTCGTGTTTCTTTAGAAATAAACAATGGACAAATAGAGTCTTTAAACGCTTCAGATGTCAAGTTATTCTCTGTCAAAGTGATGCCAAAATGAATGGGAGTCAAAGGAATGCTAGCTGAAGGTGATGGCTTGTTAGCCTCAGAATTTCCCCATAGGAGGTATGCTTTCTGGATGCTCGCTTACCCCCTTGATATTGGGCTGTAAAACATTATAGAGCTCATTTATAATATTAATCCCCAATGCAACATAAACAACATAAAACTGTTAGAATGTTATTTAAAACATTAAACCTATTCTAGTACATTATAATAAATGAGCTTAGCTTTATTTACTATGTGCTTTTTCATGTCATTTCTTATCATAATGCAACTGAACTAACCCCCTCACTGGCATTCATTCAGACATCTACACGGGCTGGGTGGCTCAGGCTCTGGATGCCGACCTGCTGGTGGAGTCCTGGCAGAGACAAGGCCATGAGCTGCCCTCCAACTGCTCCCTGCCCAAACACACCATGAACATCAAGAGGATTCGGCTTCCCGGGTCAGTCCTGTTCCAGTCCCACTACGACCACTCAAAGTGGTGCGTGTCGCGGGTCTCCGAGGACCAGGTGACCTGCCTGGGGGATCTGAACAGGGAGAGTGCCCAAATGTGGCGTGGTGGGGGGCTGGTCTGCACCTTCAACCCCTTGATTTACAAGGCCTTCAGACAGCTGGTGGACTGGTACATTGGCTGTTGAATGAGAGAGAAAGAGGTATACAATTAGCCATCCATTTAAAGAAAGAAAAAAACAGCTACAACAAATGTTTGAATTTAATTTGTTTGACTTGTGTTCCAATACATATGAAAATCCTGACATAGTCTTAACCTGTATGTGGTTTTGAGAATGATAACAAATTTATAATCTACTGAACAAGTTACATAGGCAATATTATGTGACTATATGCTAAATTAATAAATATGCAAGATTCAAGTGTTTGAGTGTCATCACTGACTCTCATTTATAAAAAAATAAATAAAAAAGTATTAATTTGCATCACATAACTTTCCTGTGTTTACGTAAGAACCTTTGTTTCTTTAATTTTCATGTTTTTGAGGAACTCAAAGTGAAACTGAAAATGTTTACTTTTAAAGATCAGGGCAGTTAGTGGACTGAAGGTCAGAAAATGGGTTCAATCTGGGTGGGGAAAGTAAAAGAGCATCCCCTCTGGTGAAAAGCCCATACCCTGACCATGCCCAGTAGCCAGCTACAAATCAGACTGTGGTTGTACTAGTGTGTGTGTCAGTATGCTGTTGCCTTACTTCCTTGATTGAATGAAGGGAATCTGTAATAACACAAGATGTATCTATTTGATGTTTAGTTATATTTTACCCAGGTGAAGACTCTGACTGCATTGCATTGGCCATCACCATGTCTGGGTAGTTAATACAGGAAGGTGCAATTGGTGTATCCAGTATTTGAGGTAAACAGGGCCATCTTGTGGTCAGACTAGACGGTACGATACTGTAGGTGTCTGTGGATCATTACTGCTCTTTACATTCAGCCTGTTATTGCATTCTCAATTATTTCCCTTAAACAAACTAAGAATCCTGCCACAGGGGTGAGCTTATTTCATATTTTCCATACCCGTCAAGTTATTCAAGGATTTTCTACAATCTCATTTCTACAAAACAGCACTTGTAGCAATAAGGAATCACAGTTTAAATCCAAACCTACCCTCAGCTTTTGATTTTTTTTTTAAAAGAACATCTATGGTTCTTGTTTCATCACCACTTTTATCATTTAATGTTCGACTCAAAATGGAGGAGATTTTAATATCTCAACTCCAGTGTCATGCTGACCCCCTTGTACCTGTGGGACAAAACTGGTTCGACCAGCAGAGACAAACAAACCTGTTCTTCAAGCAAAGAAAAACTTGTAATCACTGTACTTGTTTTGACTTGTTCTGTTGTAATGCCCTGGAAGTGCCAAATGGTTGCCATAATTCAGATTGTGTCACACGATTTGTCAATTCACATTTCACTTTCATAATGACTATTCTTCCTTAGAAATATTCAAAACGGTTTCTTGAATCCTCAAAATGTACTAATACATTAATTTTAAGATCACATTCATACAGTAGTTAATTCTTAGTGGATGTAGAACGTCTTTCAAAAGCTTTATGCTTGAGCTATGGTGGAAGTGTTCAGTTTGAAGAGTATCTTACTCTTATCAGTGTCATCGTGTCCATATTTATTAAAACAGCCTGTCAAACTACTGTATTTCAAAGGCAGATAAACCCTTACATTTTACCAGCTTGTCAACAGGCAGATCAACATTCTGGTGTTAGGCACAAAATCTATGAATCCTTTACAATGATGTGTCTGAGCAAGGAACAAGGAACAAGGAAGCAGATGAAATGTGAAAGATGTGGGTGTCAGTTTGGTCTAACTGAAATATCACAGCTTTGTAACACAGATGCACAGTTGACTGTGAAGAGAAATGGCAATGGCTAGATACGTAAGTAAAATGTTTACATGTTTAAAAATTATGCTAAAAATAATAAAAGTTGAAATTTAAAATGTAATCTGCAAAACATATAATGAGCTTACGTGTTTTAGATGTATTCTTAGTATTGTGAAAATATCTAGCAAGTAGAATAAAAAGTTTAAATATATATTTCCTGTTTTTCGGACCTAGAAGTGTGTCAGTATCAGAAATGGAAATAATCAAAGAACTGTAAGTTGTATTTACACGTTACAGAGTAAGGAGCCCATTATATTAAAATGTTAACTGTTGTTTTGACTTGTCACTACTCTTGAAAATGGTACATGTTGTGTTGCACAACTGGATGATTTACTCTTGTAGGTACAGGAAGTTGCTTTATTAAAAATATCTCTTACAGCCTTTAGATAACTCACCAACCCTCCTCCAAAATCATAGTTTAAATTCTTAGAACAGCCTTGAAATGAATTGTAATACTATATATCATAATCCCTGATGCCAGTGTCATAGTTACAATTCTCCATTTAAAAAGTTAAGTTCCAAAGTAATTTAATATAAATATGTTATACAGATGCATGACCAAATATCTTTTTAAGGAATGGTGTTCATTTGTCCGGGAGAGTTCAGAGACTTGTGCAGTGCAGTCTGTACCAGGAAGCTTTGAGGCTGTTCTGTGGGCTTGGGGTTGCCTAAAACCTTGCTGACGCTTATCATCTGTGTTACAGTTGTGTAATTTTCCGGGTGTGTAAAAAGTGTATACCAGATCTGCCAAATTGCTCTCTTAAAATGACATCAAATCTTTGAGCATTAAAGTTCATTCTTGACTTTAGGCACAATAATACATTTTTTAACTCAAGGTCCAATTACTAACTATTTCTGGAGCTTTCAGCCACACTTCAGCCTTCACCAACCAATAGAGTTTGCTCCAGTGACATGGAGTTTGTTCAGTTGTCATCATGTGACTTAAGTATTGAACTTCGGTCACATCATGCATCCTTATACAACGGTTCGTCTGATAACTTAGGAAAACAGTTACGCACAATTTCTCTGTGTTATCCTACAAATGTTCAGCAACACGAGTGTGCCTGCGCAAGCCCCTGCAGTGCAGAATCTGTTTAGGTAACAAAACAGCTTGGTTAGGTTTAGGAAAGATTGTGGTTTGGGTTCAAATAAGTAACTTACATACGTGGCATTGAAGTACGCAAGTTATGTTGCAACAAACAAAAGTACGTTGAAATAAGTCAGCGTTGTCTTTTGCATTCCCACAGAACACAAACAGTGGTCTCCTGAGTGAAAATCCTGTGTTTGTTTGATTATCCATCAATCCATCCATCTTTGTCTCTCTTTATATATCACATGATTTCCAGAGGCACCTCTGCACACCCTGGTCCACAATTGTGTGGGATATACAGTATATTTATTAAATAGTGCATTACTTTTCATAGGTATAAGTACGAACAGTGTATGAGCAACCCAGTCTTGGAATGAGAACAGCCTGAATCATGACGGGTGTCATGTAACCCCTGTCTCTGCTCAAAGCTATTGAAAGCTCTGGATATTTATATAGATAATCAACTTTTAGATCAATATGATTTTTATAATGACATTTTCTAGTAATCATACTCTTAATCAAAATCGGGATGTATTTGTCCACCATTTGTCTAAAATTCAAGAAAATTGCTAATTTCTCATACTAACCCAATGACTTTTTCAGAAAATTTTATTTATTTAAATGTATGTATTAAAGGTAATCAACTGGTGATTAATCTGTGAAAACAGGACTCCTGTCTTTGTAATTCTCTCATGATTATACTGTATGTGATTGTTTTAGAGGACAATGATGAAATTCCTCATCAGTGTTGGGATCCTTTTCCAAGGGTGTGATTCAGATGTGAAATGCCGGGATGACAAAGGAAAAGAGGTGGACTGGTTTGTAGACATTTTGAGTTGTAGCAATTTATAATAATTTCACCTATTCTCTGTCAGCTGAATATGTAATATACTTACTGTATCTCTTTATTAGGTATATTCTATACAAGTTGCCCCGTGTGAAGGATGACGGTTTGTCATATCTGTACATGGATGAGAGCACCAACGGATGGAAAGCCAGCAAAGAGACAATCAACAGTAAATCTAGCACTCTGGCGAACACCCTGAACCCTCTTCTTGACTTCTACGACAGAAAGGTGATGTGTAACGACCTGTTTCTCTCTTGCAAAGCACAGTGTTTCATCAGCACACTGATTAAGTTTTCTGTTTTGTTGCAGATTGAAGGCTTTGGATACATGCTCTATAATGATCAACCTCCAGAACCATACGCTGCTCCTGCATCATTTGGCCACAGTAAAGGTGGGTGCAGCAATGTTCCACTTTATTGCGTTCAAATATATTATAATGTAACAAATTTCAGTTTCTGTTGTTTTCTCTGTTTTACTTCCTGAAGGAGTTGTGATGCTGGACAAAAAAAGTGGAGTTTGGCTTTCACACAGTACACCAAAATTTCCAACATATCGCAGTAAAGACTTCTGGCCAGACAGTGGAACCGCTAATGCTCAAACATTTATGTGCGTGACTTACTCTTATAATCACTTCAAAGAAATAGGTAGGTTAATGGCTGTTATATTCCTGGCTTGTTATAAAGTTATTTGCATTGTAATGTACAGTTAAAACTTCAATTTCAATTCTCAGGATTGCAGCTGAAGTACATCCATGCTTATTCATATGACTCTGACATCCCGACAACCTTTCACAAAGAGCTGCAATGTGTTGCACAGCGAAGCTGCTACCCAAAGAAGGAACCCTGGTTTCGTGTAAAGATGCTGACTTCAATGACAGGACATAATTTCTCTAGCTTTGCGAAATACACCCGTTTTTGGGATGGTGAGTGTTTGAAATCCATCAATCAATCAGGATTCAAATGTTAAAATTTCATTTTAGGCTGATGATAACCTGACAAGTTTTTTTACAGAGCAAAATTAGGAACAGTTTTACAATAGTACATAGTTTACAATTCTCTTTGTCTATTGTGAAGTAGTTTTCTTTTAGTATGTATAAAATGTTCTCCCCAATGTCTATTGTTACTCTTCATTTTCATAGATAACAGTATTTTGTTTTGTTTTGTTCCCCATACTATTGTAGATCTTTACTCTGGCCTTATTGTTAACCATTTGAAGCAGGATCTCTACATTAAGAGCTGGGGGAAGATGCGTAAACCTCTGCCTTCTAACTGCAGCACAGACATCCCTCATCATGTGTACAATGTGAAGGAAGTAAAGCTCCTAAAGGGGAAGCCCTTTGGTGATACTGTTGATCACTCCAAGTGGTGTGTAACTTCTGGTGGTGGCTGGACCTGCATAGCTGATATGAACAGGGAAGAGAGTCAGATGAAAAGAGCTGGAGGAGCAATATGCACAGATAATGTTGCTGTTGGGAAGGCTTTCCATGCACTGATCACACAGTATGAACCATGTAAACATGACCTTCCACATTCTGAGGCTCAACACAGAGAGCTTTAAAGGCACAGGCCTTCGTGGAAATGTAAGGAAAAGTATAGCAGATCTCCAAAAAAAGTATAAGAAAAGACTGGAGCCTGATATCACTTAATAATAACACTAACTACGCCATTACATATCCAGACTTAAAATTGTTGGTTGCAAGCTTTACATTTTGCACAATGTGTTGGTGTAGTATATTAATTCCTGTCTTTTGTGTTTTGTATTATGTATTTTAATCAATGAAAAACTGCAGTGTTTTTATTTTGAAAATCATGCATTAAGCATTTGTCTATACAATCAGGATACTAGAATTCCAGATGAAATAAATTTAACTGAATGATTAGATCAATATTAGTTAGTAGTTTTGTCTCCCCAAGAGGAGTTCTAAGTAATGTCAACAAAACTGTCTCATCCACATGATATAAGCCTTCCGTGATCGCGCACCACTCCCACCCCTCCTCCACACAGTTGCTAGTAGCCAAGGAGGACATGGAGGATAATAAAAAAACAAGATGGATTCTTCAGAAGAGGTAATTGTCTTCGCTCGATTTTCTGCGCCTGAAAGTCGCCGGATGACACCATTTTCTAAACATGGCCATACTGAGAAATGCAGAGAGAGTTTTGTGGAGCTGAAAGTCTTAATTAACTTTGTATCAACTCATTAATGGACGTTCATTAATATGCAAAAAGTTACGCACTGATGCTCTAAGCTGCCAAGTGCAGAGAAACTTCCCGCCTTCAGCAGATGAATGAACTTATAGTATCAAACTTTAGGCTACATACATTTTCAGTGTGGGAAGAGAAGTAGCAATAAGCAAAACACATGTTTGAGTTAAAGGGGGCTTTAACCATACTTGTCCTCCAGACATTGTCAGTCAGAGTCAGCACCCAAAACACATTATTGGAGGAACCTTTATTTTAACTTAAATAATGTATTATCTCTATTAAAATTCAAACCTTTTTCTGAAGCTGTGTTGTAGTTACAGTTCTCTTCCTCGCCACGAGGTGTCCCCACATTTTTATCCACGACCACCACAGTCATTTCCGGTCCCCGGTCGTGAGCACACGAACAGGAAGTCAGCTACTGTCTATGCTCCACACGTGAAATATTTTAGCCAAAACAGACGGCTGACACTAGATGGATATCACGGAGGTTCCCGTGAGTCAGGACAACAAAGGTAAGAAAAAGAAGAATAAGAAGGCAAAAAAGAAGAGTGTGAGTCAGGAGGGAAATGGAGAAAGCGTCGGAGTTGAGACGAAGGAGGAGAAGATGGAGAAGAGCGAGCCAGCCTTCCCCCCCACCTTCAGTGTGTCCGAAATCAAGAATAAACAGCGAAGACACCTCATGTTCATGAAACTCAAGCAGGAGAAAAGAAAGGTAAAGACATATAAATATCCTAGCTAAGTTAGAGCTGTCATTGCAGGTAAACTACACTTAGCACCTAGCTAAAACTAATGCAGTCTGACACAACAGCCCTGCTATAAATACTCCCTTCATGTTAGGTAAAGCTCAGGTCTTTTCGAGAGGTGTTGATTCAACTTTTTGGTTTTAAAAAGATTTATTTCCCTCTTATCAGTGGTGGAAGCTAACAAATTACATTTGTAGTCTAAAACCTAACAATATTCAATTTACAATGATATAACAATGACTGGAGCAGAGAATCCTCACATTTAAGAAACTGGAACCGAATTATATTATGCATTTATGCTTAATATTTGACTTAAACGATTAATTGATCATCAAAGTTGTTTCAGAGTAAGTTTATGTGGAACAACTCCTCGATTAATCAGCTAACCGTAGCAGCCTCACATCGTTTTTAGAAGCTGTCATCTTTGATTCTGGGAATTTGTGTTGATCATATTTTTACTATTTGGCATTTGAAGACTAAACTGCTAATCAATTACTTATGAAAAAAAGCTGCACTGTAGATGAATTGATAATGAAATAATTATTAATACTTGCAGCCCTTCTTGAATCAACGCCTCTCCAATTCCAGAATCATGATTCACTCAAACTGATATCTTAAACTTGCTTTCTTGGTCTGACCAGCAGCTCAAATATATTCAATTTAAATATAAATCGAGCAAGCAGCCCTTCTTGTTAACCTGCAACCAGAAATTGTTAATCATCACTGCTTATCCTGAATTTTTTTCTGATTAATTTATCAACTTTCAGCGCTACAGTAAATATAAGTTGCAAGCACACTCCGACTGGAAATTCAGTGTTCATATTTCTTCTGTCTTCATATTTCAGCAAAAGATGCAGATAAAGAAAAAGAAGAAAAAAGAAAGGGAAGCTTTAGGTGACAAGGTGAGTTTGTTTTTTTTTCTGTGTCCCTCTTAGACAGTTACATTTTACCATTAAACAGGGTTAAGGCATAAATTTGGTCATTCATTCTTTCATTTATTCTGTCACTTATGAAGGCACCGCCTAAAGAGGTCCCAAAGACGATAGAAAACCAGAGGGTGTACGACGAGACAACCGTTGACCCAGAAGACGAAGAGGTGTGGACCAAGTTTGACTGAGCTTGTTCAAATGATCTCAGTTTATATTTGTAATACATTTGAAAAATGTAAATGTGTGTGTGTTTCCGTCATGTACAGATTGCATTCGACGAGGGAACTGATGAATTTTCTGCCTACTTCAACGGGTTGACAAACCCCAAAGTTCTCATCACAACATCAGACAGACCAAGAGGGGTGAGTGGCTGCTGTTCTGCATAATACATGTTCTTATTATGTTTTTATTACTTACCTTTTTAATATCAGCTAGAGCTGGGTGTAGATAGATGGATTGATAGATATAGGTAATTTCTAGGACTGCACGATTAATCTAATCGCAATCACGATCTCACTCTGTGCAATTACATAACTGCAAAAATTGTGTAATTTAGTTAAACAAAAACGTATGCTGTTTGCGTGACACTCAAAAGCAGAAACAAAAGTTTGCGTGATACTCTAGCCTCTGTGTGCACTGCAGCCTCCACGTTGTTGCACCTTTTCTGTTTCACTGCAGTCTCTGCACATGGTCGCTCGGATGCATTTTGAATGCATTTACCATAAGTATCAGTATACAGGTGCACTATCATTTTAGCGTCTGCTGATTCGTGCATTCTCCTTGATAATCAAGCAAGTAGACTCATGATCCAATTAAATTGCAATCGCAGTATGACTTTTTCTCTAAATCGTCCAGCCCTAGTTATTTCATAGCTCAATAACAATATATATTGTAATATTGCATGTTTTTTGGTAATTCAATAAATAAGTAGTCTTTATGAAGTAACTACATAATAAACCCATTTTGGTATACTCCTTCAATACTTGACAATGAAAAGTACTATTTTACAACAAACTTAAGTGCATATTGAACATAACATGCTAGGATCAGAGTGTAAAGTGGTGTCCAAATGCACAAATATTGTCGTAATGCGGTTCGGCAGCTGGTTTTTTGACATCGCCATAGGTATTGAAGCATATATGGACGATATGGAAAAATATATACAATAAACAATTTTATATTGCTTTGATAATATAGATTGTCTTGTCGCCCAACCCTAAAATCAGCTATCAGCTCTTGGGGACATTGATTTTGACTTTTTCAAATTATAATGATCCACTGGTAGATTTGGTAATACTTAAATTAGTATGCACAATATATTAATTTTGATGCATATGAAATTTGAACACAAAGGAGAAGGCTACAATCTAAATTAGACTATCGGGGACAATACAAGTGTTCTTTATTGGAGCCCCACTTAGTGATTTGACCTTTTTTTCTTTTCTTTTTTATAGCAGTTTTTACCTTTCTTGATTAAAAAAAATAAATAATAAGTCATTGTTTTCTGTCTTAGTCTGCGTTGTTTACAGAAGGTAATGCAACGTTGAGGCCATTTACCATTCAGTCTGTGTAAATGACGTTTTATATGTGCTTGTCCTGAGGTGGTAAATGTGAGTGTGCTGCATCTTCTTACTCATTATTTTTCAAACACTGTCTGTTTAACACATCGATCGTTATCTGGTGTTTGTCTTGTAGAGGACGGTGAGGTTTTGTGAGCAGCTGGCCACAGTAATCCCAAACGCCCACGTGTACTACAGAAGAGGTTTGGCCCTGAAGAGGATCATTCCTCAGTGCGTCGCCAGGAACTTCACCTACCTCATTGTCATCAACGAGGATCGCAAAGTGCCCAGTATCCTCAAAGGCAGCTGTTTCAGGAGAGGGATGGATGATACACAATGGTCTACTGCTCTCCGTTATTTATTACATTGCTGTCATTGGGGTCATGACCGAGGGTTGTGATACTTTTTTACTGAACTTTGAATCTCACCAACTTCAGAGACCACTTTAATTAGATGAAAGCTCAGTGATGTATATGAAAGTAGCAATAAGTATCTAAATAAGTGGAATGACTCTAGACAAGGTGAGCTAGTCAAACTTCTAGCTCACCCAGTCTGACCTTTTTAAAGGGGTGATAGAATGATTATATAGGGTATTTCACACTGTTCCTTATTGTCTCCTAATGGGGTATGTAACATTAGAGAAGCGACAGAATCTCATATTCCAGACACTGCAATGTTTCCTTACCAAATTCACTTCTGAGAATTTTTTATGTGAGAAATCAACTATATAAAGCTAAAATATGGGCCGTTTTACGAGAATTGATGGCTAATTGCAAATTTGGTAAGACTGTGTGTCGTAGTTCAGCTGCTGGTGCCGCCTCGCCGCCCGCCGGTGCTCCCTCGCCGCCCGGCCTGCCTTCCGTCACAGACCCCGGCCTGCTGTGAGCTCGATTGAGCTCCGTTACGGCTAGCAGCCCTGACAGAGCTCCAGGGCCTGTGACTCCCCTCTTCCTGCTAACTAAATTGCCCGTTGTGTGAGAGTGCGGTCAGCGAGCTTGTTACACCAGCAATCTCTTACCACATGTTACACACATGTCACGCCACTTATACAACATCTAACTAAATGTCTTATAAAGCTAACAACGGTGTCCGATTTCAAGTTAATTAATATTTGTAAAGATTAGCTAGGGGTTTTGTCAGCTGCGACTGTCCCTTCAATCCTAGCTGTGTGTAGCTAGCTACAAATCACGGATAGTTAGCTTCATTTTCGGCCTAGTTCGAGTATATTTACAGTTTGAATTTCGTCACGCCACTTATACATCTAACTAAATGTCTTATAAAGCTATGTCCGATTTCAAGATAATGAATTTTTGTGAATTCCAGAGGAATTATAAGAGGAGGCTAGCTAGCTCCATCCAGCCGCAGGCTCTATCACATCCAGCCGCAGGCGTGTATTTCACCAATCGTTTGTTTAAATAGCTCAACACATTATAATTACACACATTATAAGATTAACTGGAACCTGTGGTAAGAGATTGCTGGCATAACAAGCTCGCTGACCACGCGCTCACTCACATACACCGGGCATTAGGAAGAGGGGAACTGCAGGCCCTGGAGCTCTGTCAGAGCAGCTGCGTTTGGTAGTAGTCCATTAGCCCACAAAGCGGTGACTTTGCGCGGGTATGAAGTGCCGTGGGTTGCCAGCCATAAGGGAGCTCAAAGCAGGCCGGGGTGTGTGAAGGAAGGCAGGCCAGGCGGCAAGGCAGCAACACCGGCAGCACCGCTGCTGAAGTCCGACACACAGTCGGACAAAATTTGCAATTAGCCATACATTTTTGTAAAACGGCCCATATTTGAGCTTTACATAGTTGATTTCTCACATAAAAAAGTTTCAGAAGTGAATTTTGTAATGGAATAGCAGAGATCTGCGTGACCTAGATTCAGAAGACTACCTGATCTCAGGTCAGTTGTGTAGCCTATGTAAATGTTGGGGCATGACCGTTCTCTACAGCTGTGACAAAGGTTCCGGATTTTGAGATGCTTACGTAAGCAACTAGCTTTGTTGAGATTCGCCCGTTTTCAGCAGCAGTTTCAAAATATGAGATTTTCATAGTAAAGGGGTGTCAATGGGATTTTGAGCTTATATGTATGTCCTATTTACCCACCGTCATTATTCAACTATGACAGGGTAAAATCGGTTTTGCATTCTATCACCCCTTTAATGTTTGCTCCCTTAACCGTGACTTTAAGATGGTTTGGTTCTCTGTCATCTCCCTGACGGGCCGACTGCACACTTCAAGATCAGTAGTGTTCGACTACGCAAGGAGATGAAGGCAAGTTGATAAACTCAAACTCTTTTCTCCGTTTCTGTTTTGATTAAATGGGACATATGTAATGGCGTGATGATAATAATAATAATAATAATGATAATAATAATAATAGGTTTATATAGCGTATTTAAAGAAGAGTTTAGAAGAAGATAATGTACATAATGAATTAAGCCGAGCTAAACTCGCAGAGTGGGAAGCTGGCTGAAATGGCTGTGTCTCATTAAAAGTGAAACATGCCTTTTTATAGAACCCTAGGCTGTCTTCTTGTTGTGTTGTATCTTAAGTAGAAATAAAAAAAACTAGACACTGTGTCTAATGGAGCGATGTACAGCATGCAGCATCTGAGAAGTCCAATCTGGAAATGCCAACTTTGTAAACTACCAACTCAATTGATGCTTGAATGTATTGATGATTAGCTGTGTAGCATTCTAGTATTTTCCAAATTGTCTTCTAGTTACATATCGTAATTGTATATACTGTATATATAGCCACTGTTAAGCATCCCTAAGCTCTGCTGTGTGATCTCATCATAATCATAGTATTTTTCCTTGTGTAGAGAAGAGGCAAAGATCCAACTGAACACTCCCCAGAGGTGATCCTCAACAACTTCACCACACGCCTGGGACACAGCATCGGCCGGCAGTTCGCTGCCCTCTTTCCACAAGACCCTCAGTTTGTGGGTCGACAGGTCGCCACCTTCCACAACCAGAGAGACTTTGTCTTTTTCAGATTCCACAGGTGAGTGTTTTAACTGTGAATTCTGACATGGTGCCTTGTAATATAACCCTCCCTTTTCAGAAGCTGTTCAAGACAGTTTATCTTAAATGGAGATGGTCTAATAAACAATTATTTGGATTTCTTAAGGTACATCTTCAAGAATGAGAAGAAAGTTGGTATTCAAGAGCTCGGACCTCGCTTCACCCTCAAACTCCGCTCTCTACAGAAAGGCACATTCGACTCAAAGTTTGGCGAGTATGAGTGGGTCCTGAAGGTGAGTCTCCGTGCTTAAACTTTTCTTTAAGATTCCAGAAGAGCTGTGATGGTGGTACTAATGGAGTCAGCACTTTACTAATAGTAATTTGTTTTGTGCCATGCCACTTGCACATTGTGCTAGAGTAATTTGCTGCTAGGTTTGTCAGCCATTAATAAATGATTGCAGTGTACTTCAGCAACATGTTAAAAATAAGTTTTAAATGTCACTCAATAGGAGTAATGTCCCAGGCCTTAACTGTAAAGCTTAAAATACACTTTCTGTTTCCAGCGCCATGAGATGGATGCCTGCCGACGGAAGTTCCAGCTTTGAATACAAATAACCAGCTTTTTGGTCAGGCAAGGACGACCTTGTTTATTATCGAAGATATTACTGCCATTTGTGGCTTTGCACAAATGGACTTAAAGATTGGATATCCAGATTCTTTGTGCAAACAGTTAACCCTTGTCCTTTCAACTTGTATTTGATGTTCAACACCGATGACCGATTTTAGGAGATCGCATTGCTGTAGATTCACACCTGCCCTGAAAAAGGACTTCTATAAAGCTGCATCTGCAATTCTTTTTTGAAGACCAAGTGTGGGACACGAGCATGTAGCTCATTGCAAGGATGTTTACCCTCTGTTAGTTGGGAGACACCAGGAAGGAGACATGTAATTTTCAGGTTACTGGGATTCATGTGGAGTGCCTCCATCAGACCTGCGAGTGTATGCAAAAGTTGTATTGGCAGATGGCTAGTTTGTAATAAATTAATCTCCACAAACCGTATAAATGTAGCCCCGACATAAATCTGAGTTATTGTCCCATTCTGTCATGAATACAGACATACACCTGTTCATTCCTGGTCTGCAAATGACAAGGAGCGGTGAATTAGTGTCTGGAAAAAGGTAAATGGTTCACATTGCAGCTGCTTTTGTATTTGACAGGCTTTCAAAATAATTATGGATGACTCATTGAACACATTTCTTAATGTAAATACTCATTTTAATAAAAACATGTTGCAAGTTTAAAATGTGTAAATACCATTTATTCTCAAAATCAGGAATGAAAAATGTACAATACAATTCAAAAGGCCAACGTGTGTGTTGATATAGGTTAGTTACTTCTAAGCAAGTAGTATAATACTTGTATCATGCCACATAAGCACCTGGAAATGTTTCCGTTTGAGATTTTACAAAGGCAAAAGTAAAAAAAATTAACAAAAAAACTTTTTGTTGCTTGTCCCCAAATTCCTGAATGCTCCCGAGATGATTCCAGTCCACAGCGCAGGTCCTGCAGCCTAGTTCCAACAAGGCACCACAATGTCTAAAACCTGCAGAAAGGTTACATGCATTAGCCAGACCTAATTAGCATTTTACTAGAGCTACTGCATTACAGTACACATCATCTATGAGTTCCAACAAGTTTGATTTAGAGTTTATGGTCTCTAACATTCTTGACAGTGGAGCGTTAAAAAAAAACGGCTACATGAAAATGAATGTCCAGTTAGTTGCCCAAGATTCTTTCAGGTACCGAAGACAATGTGGCTGTAAATTATGACCTTATGCAAACATGATGTAGGATGTTGGGGTGCGAATGTTTTTACTTTCATCCAATAACAATGACTACTGGTACAAAAGCAGGTGCAAAACATGTTAAGCTTTTCGGGGCAGCAGAAGTGCAGTCCCTAGTGTGTAATGTGTAATATCAAGTGTTAAAAAAAAAAAATTATGCTTAGGCATTATTAAAGTATGTATTCTTCTCAGCAGCTTAGTTTTTACGTGTTTGTCTTTCCATAAAGACAGTGATGTTTTTAACTGGTTGCTAATTTGATAGTTACACGACTTGCCTAGAAAAACTACATGTTAAATTCCAAAATGGCCAAATATTGATGATAAATTAATTGAACTGTTAATTCCCTATTTTTCAAGTTCTTGAACAGGATATTTCACTGTTGAGTACAAGTACCTGGGGGTGTACTTAAACAATAAACTGGACTGGACTAGACACGCCGAGGCTGTCTACAAAAAGGGCCAAAGTCAACTCTTTTTCCTGAGGAGGCTGAGGTCCTTTAACATCTGTCGGACGATGCTGAGGATTTTCTATCAGTTTGTTGTGGCCAGTGCCATCTTCTTCGCTGTCACGTGCTGGGGCAGTGGGATGAAGGTCGCAGACAGACTGAACAAACTGATCAGGAGGGCTGGTGATGTTGTGTGGGAGGAGCTGGACACACTGACGATCGTGGCTGAGAGGAGGATGCTGTCCAGGCTTCAGTCCATCTGGGATAATGTCTCCCACCCTCTCTACGACACACTGGCCCTGCAGAGGAGCACCTTCAGCAGAAGACTCCTCTCACCCAGATGCACCACAGAGCGCCACAGGAAATCTTTCCTGCCTGTGGTCATTAAACTTTACAACACCTCCCTCAGAGAGTCACTCACCCCCTCTCTGTAATCCTCTCAAACAAAGACAATCACTTCTCTTTTTTATTGCACTAAAATCATCTCAACATAGACAATTTCTCTTTTATTGCACTATTTGCACATTAATGCTGTACATTTCATATTTTATATATTATTACTGTATATTTGTTTTTATTATATATGTTTATGTTTTAAGTATTGATAATGTTTTTATTTGTTGTTTGTATACCTGGAGTGGTAACGAAAATAATTTCCCCCTGGGATTATTAAAGGTCCCATGACATGGTGCTCTTTGGATGCTTTTATATAGGCCTTAGTGGTCCCCTAATACTGTATCTGAAGTCTCGTTCCCGAAATTCAGCCTTGGTGCAGAATTACAGCCACTAGAGCCAGTCCCACAATGAGCTTTCCTTAGGATGTGCCATTTCTGTGTCTGTAGCTATTGAGGAGGAGAGGGGGGGCAAGGTGGAGGGTGGGGGTGTGGCCTGCCACTTTGCTCATTTGAAAGCCATGATGTCTCTCTCTCTCATGGGTTGGCCAAATTCTCTAGGCTGTGAGGTAATCTCGCTTGTTATGACCTCATAACTAGCAAGATTCCAGATCGGCCCATCTGAGCTTTCATTTTCTCAAAGGCAGAGCAGGATACCCAGGGCTCGGTTTACACCTATCACCATTTCAAGCCAATTGGGGACCATAGGCAGTCTGGGGGACCTCATATTAATGTTAAAAAAAACCTCATAAAGTTAGATTTTCATGCCATGGGACCTTTAAAGTATTTCTGATTCTGATATCCACTTTATGTAACAATGTAACGCAGCCAAGCATTGTTGAAACCCATAACATTTTATACTCTAGTAACAAAGATCCAAAACGTTCCAGATATGACAGGGAATGTGTAAAAATGATGTAAGTTGTTTCGAATATTTTCAATAGGTGCAGCCATAAAAAAAAGCCATATAACCATAACACCATACTGAAAAAAAAACCAACTGACATATTAGTTAAGTGATTCGATACCCAATGTTAGTACGCGATGTGTTTTACAGTTAGGCTAAGTATTGTAGCTAGTGTTTGTACGCCATAAAGTGAATGGGATTTCAAAGAACCCACATATAATGAAATGAACGGACCTTATTGGTAACGGTAACGTTACTCACAGAGGCACAGTGGGTCGGTGCTATAGGAAGGAGCAGACTTTCTGCGGTCTGAACGGGTTGTTGCTCGACGACATGCCGGTGAGCAGCGAGTCCTGCTGGGCGTTCTGAAGGCAGAACTGCTGCAGGTCCGCTGCGGCCTGGGACACCTGTGGGAAACAAGCGAGTCTTAGAAAGTTAGCGGCTGTTATGTGACCAGCAGTTCTGTATGAGAAGCGGATCCGTTGAGTGACTGAAGCTAGCAACAAATGAAACAACGCGTCCTAAAAAGTAGCGATACCTTAACCCTGTTTATGCCAGCTTCAAGGCGTAACTGTTGTACAATTTTCTTCATCGCCACGACGCTGGATGATCCCGACATTGTTGAGGTTTTGAGGCACTGTAGTCTTAATAACGACGAATGTAAAACTTCTATCAAAAACAATCGCTAGGTTTCTTCCTCAACACCGAGTTTCCGGTTTTTTAAAAGAGGGTTCGCCGCTGCCGCCTTCATGGGATGTTCTCAAACTCAAAATTATAAACTTCCCCCTAAAGTTATGACAACACGTACATGTTAATTAAAGCAGCCACTTTCAGTTAACAATTAACTGAATTATGTATGCTCTAAATTCAGAGCAATGAAAGGGAAATGTGTAGATTTCACGTTTGTTTGTGCTTTGGTTAATTTATTTGCCAAAAGTTGTCTTATAGTGTACTTCAGTTTTGTTATGATTGTCGACGTAATTCATATTGTCTGGTCGCTCTAAACCTCACATCAAAAACACGACTAGGCTTTGAAAAAAAAGAAAAGAAAAAAAGAGAATTCTCGTCAATCTTACATTTACGACAACTTCCAGTGTACGCGAAAGCAGCATCAATAGATCAATAGAAATTGCGGCCTATAGTGGCGATAAAGTATTATCACACTCAGACAAAATATCCAGATATTCAAGAAGAACTTGAGAAATCTCTCGACATAAAAGCCTGAATGTTATCAATATAATGTGACTTTTCTAAAATTATTTAGTATGCAGAAGTTATGTAAGTAGGCTAGTCAACAATATAACGTAAAATAGGATCACATGTTGCCTTGGCTACTAAAACTATAAAGGCTTAACATAGGCTGATTCCCTAAATTCATATTATACTTCAACGCAATAATAGTGTGATATAAATCAAACACTTCATTCCAACATTTAACCTTCGGAAAAAAAACTGTACATGCTGCCTGCCGATGAAACCTGTAGGACTGGTGACCACAGATTGGATTAGCAGATATTTTTTCTGCAGCAGTTGTCATCACCAGCACCAGAGCAACCACCGCTGGCACTCTCATAAAAGAAGCTCCACTGGGCTACTGTGTTGGATTGCGCCAGATTGTCACTGAGCAGTCCGCGACGTCGCAGCAAAAAAAGCAATTAAGGCTCCCTGCGATAAAGCTGACGGAAATCTAACGGTTTCTCTGCTTCTCCTTGCTGAGCTGCGCTGATAATGGAGCTGTCCTGTGAGTCCGTGAGGTATCCTGAGGACAGAAGACCGGCCAGTTGCAAGGTACGTTGAGGGAATTAATGCATATTATAGTCTTCGTGTAGGCTAACTCGCGTATGATGCCAATATGCACACTAATACTTTATGCACACCAATACTTGATGTCCGTTTTTATGTTTTTAGTTCGTGGAGCTCCATGTGCTGTATGTGCCAGATGACCAGTGGAATATGAAGCTTAATAAAGTCCCTGCTGAAGCCATAGAGAACTTCATATCTGCCGGCTTTATCAGGTGAAACTGCTGGACATTTTTAATTTGATTCAAAACACTAAAAGCTGAGCTATACACACACACACACACATACATATGTATGTGTGTGTACATATATATATGTATACATATATATATATATATATATATATATATATATATATATATATATATATATATATATATATATATATATATATATATGCTGTAAAATGTTATTTAAAAGACATGCAGTTACGCATTGTTACATTGATCAGGAAATGTCATTAGGTAATTCATCAGCAATTATTGATCACATGTACAGTCTTTAAATCTGCAAAGTAACCACAGCTGTCAGACAAACGCACTGAAGTAAAAGGTACAATGTTTATCTCTAAGATTTTGTAGAGTGAAAATATGAAGTCTCACAATATCCCGATGCTCAGCTCAAAGTGTCGGTAAAGTTTTCACAGTGCAGAACATGAGTAAATGTGCTGTGACTTTCCCAATGTGTCCTTATTGCTTTTAAAGCTTGATATGTTTATGGTATTCAAATTGTATCCTTTGGGATTTTTCTCAAAATTCCAGCAAATTTTCCCCCCAGATTTTTTTTTCTCACAGCATTTAGACTGTAACAGGTAACTATAATCTACTGAAACCAGATTACAAACAGTTTTATCCGGGTTTCGCCTGTGCAGTCACATTGCAAAAGGACTGCGAAAAGCGGATCTGTTACACTGTTATGATGATATGTTGTGTGTTACAGTTCAGTAATCTAAAATCTCTTTTTCATTACTGTGATGTCAGGGTTTATCCTGACATCACCTTGAAAACTCTGAGAAGCGAGCTGGGAGCTCTTCTTGGTGCTGAGAGGAGCATCAACAAATTCTCCTTCCTGAAATGTGTGGGGCGCAGTTTGGCACTGGTAAGTGCAGCTGGCCGTTTACTGTGGTTTTCTGTATCTGGTTTTGTTTCACCGGGCAGACAGTACTGAGAAACAATGCAGACATTTTGGGGGGGTGAGAGAGAGCGAGAGAGCACTCTTACTGCCATACCTCTTACAACAACCACATTCTTTCCTATCACAGGTCAAGAGCACACAGGAGAGGGATCTGAAAGTGAAAACCTTTGCTCCACCGTATGTATGTAGAATCCATATTGGCATTTAACAGTTTTCTTTTCGTTTTTGTTTCATACATCACTGACAATTTAAAAAGTCCACTGAAATAGTACATTTTCTAAAATTTTGGTTATCCTGCCATCTACACTGCTATTTTTACCCTTAATTTGGATATGCATTTAATGGATTTTTCTGTATGTACTGTTTAATCTGGTATAATTTATTTGTTAGCCTTGTAGCTCTGCATTATCTGCTGATCTACAGATGTCAATAATACTTACTCTGCTCCATTATTTACCAATTATGTCCCACAAATGTCTTGTTGTTACCTGTTGGCAGGCCCCACAGCCAGAGCTTTACCTGCTGCCCACTGTGGAGAATGACAGCAGTGTTTGCTCCCAGTCTCTCAGCCCAGACACCAGCAGCAGCTCTCCAGACCACCAGACCTATTACCAACCTCCCAAGACGTGCAGCCTGTCAGCAGGAACAAAGGAGCCTGTTAAATTCCCCCTTATCCCCCAGTGTTCCCATCAGCCACCTCCCACCCCCAGCCTTGAAGAGGAGGAGGAAGATGAGGAGCAGAGCTATAATTCTTCAGAGGCAGAAGCAGAAAATGAAGAGGAGAATATCTCTTCCAACAAGTTAGAGTGGGCAGAGCAGGAATGTTGCCCAAGGAAGCCTCTGAATCAAAGGGCCCCACAGCCAGTTTCACGGAATAAAGGTAAAAGTACAGTTACAATGTATTAACTTTTGCTCTGCAACAAAGAATGCACTGTCCGCTCTAGTTGTACAAATTTGCAGCATGACACTGCAGTGCAGTTATCCCATGTGATGAAAGTGCATGTTTCTGTAGTGTGCTGCTGATATTCACCATGTTTTAGAACAGATCTTGTCACTCATCTTGTGACTCATATCATTGTAGTAAATGTAAAAAGAAAATGGCAATTCAGTCTTGTATATCATGCTACAAAATATCCTCATCTTCTCCGAAAAAGTCCATTTCAGGCAAACGGACAGGAACACAGCCACAAAATGATGCATAACAAATTTGTATTTGTTTTAATGTAAAAATGACATTGGCATTTTATAATATGGGTAACCTGGCACTTTTTGCAATGGTGGAAATGGTTTGTACATCGGCCACAAAGCGTTTTAGCAATGACATTTTGAGCTATTTTTCAAGCTCTTATGTTGTTGTATCTACTGCTTTACAAGGGTGTGAAGCTGATTCAGCTCAGGTGAAGGAGTCGCCAGAAAAAAAAGAAACCTGCAGAAAGAAGAAACAGTACCACAGACAGAACAGAGCGGCCAGAGATTTAGGAGTCGCCCAGTCTCTGGAGGACAGAGATTCAGGCTTCTCCCTCACAGATGGGTACTGTGCAGCATTACCAAGTGCCACACTTGTTTTCTTCTTATACAACTACTGCTGGTTGCTCTAACAGTGTTTGTTTGCAGGCTCGGGAAACCAAAAGATGTACATGCACTGAAGTCCATCAGGAATAAACCAACAAGTGGAGTAATGTATAGCATTACATATTTTCCAACTTTAAAACATGTCTCAGTATGTCTTCTTCAGTCTTTCCTTATGAGTATAAACCTATGGGAAAGGTTGCTCTTGAAGGATTTTTACAGGGCATTGAAAACAAGCCAGAGTTTGTTTGTTGCAGTGATTAGTCTAAAATCCACTGCCAGCAGGTGGGTCTAGTGGAGTGTGTGAGGTCTTTGATGTGAACAAAGAACAGGAATATAGTCCACTAAAATCTATTCAGGTGAGGAGGACTCACGTTGTATTTCTTCCTTATTTTTAGGTGACAGAAAGACCAGCTGTGTTGTCTCGGTCTGTTGGGCTTACCTCCCCTCCTTCAGGACTAGACTTGGCCGTGGTCACTCAAAAAACGACTGCCTCTCCTGTCTTTCACACAAACAGTAAGCTGTCATTTTGGCCACATACCAAGGATTAATGATCATTCTTTTTTTTTAACACAAATGACATGTTTCTGATTCTGTTAGGAGAGGAACTGATCGAGGAAATCAAGCTGGTGAGGGACGAGAGAAAGCAGCTGGAGTGGACAAGGCAAGAGTTGCTAAGAAAGGGGAAAGATTTGTTGGCTCAAAATCGACACCGCAGGAACCAAGGTGAGCAACAAAATACTCTTATGGTTATTCGTGTAGTCTGATCCTGGCATTAGTAGTAAAAAAACTTACTAGTAAAAAAGCATCAGGAGTCATTACAAGTTCTTAAGTTTGCCAGCAGTCTGTCAACCCAAGAACATAACATACTTGTTCCTTCTGTACTTCAACAAACCTGTTACAGATTACTGTTGTAAGGCAAAAATGTATCTACATTTAAGGATAAATATTTTAGTACAAAAGCTTTGCTTGATAGCTAATATTGAGTTGCAGAAGAGCGTTTCCCTTGTTTTAATTGCAGTTGTCAATAACATAAAAATAGTGAACATTTTGTATTCCTATACAAAGGACACATTTGTCAAAAGTAACTCAATTTTGCTGCATTTTTCTTCAACGTAAAGCACGTGACAGCTGGAAGAAGAAATACTTTGAAACCAAGAAAGCCACAGCACCACTGGAGGAAAATCTGAGAAACTTACGACAGGAGTTGGAGACATTTTACAACAAACTGTTGCACCAGCTCCAGGCCAGAGACAACAGAGGGAAGCCAAGACGACAGGGCAGATCTTCCATAAAGGTAAAATGGAATTTATCTTGATTTAATGTGCTGTATTGTCTGTTTGGACTTATATTAAAAGGTATAAAAGTATGTATTTGGATGAATAATTTCTCAGAGATAAGATTCCATAACCTTATTCTTTAGTAGAGTCTGAATATTGCATACAATTGGATACACAGTGATATTTTGAATTGCCAATTTACCTTTTTCACAGAATATATTTCAACTTGTAGCATAGAAAGCACAGGTAGAATTAACAATGCATAATAGCAAAGCCCTGAAAGTGGAACACCTGTGGCTTTCCTGCTATGACACGCCAAAATGTCTGCTATAAGAAATGTCTATTAAAGGGCTTGTTGGCTAAAAATGTCACCAGTGCAGTGATTGAAACACACATTTAGAAACTCGACACATAATAGTCACTGATTGAAAAATCATGAATTTCAGAATGAGCTCATCATTCAGATCATGACAGAGAGCCATGAGATTGACAACCTGAAGAGGAAGGTAGAGGATGCCAAGATGAAGCTGGTAACAGAGATAAAGGTAACTGATGTTCTATTAATCTATCCAAATGTTTCTTTAGCTGCAACAAAGGAAGTTGATAACTAATTGGTCAAGAGCCATATTTGAAAAAAATGGGCAAAGTAGCACACACATCCTACAAATACTGTGCGTGTTCTAAAATGCACTGAAAAGTGATATGATTCCATAAAATGTTCTACATACATAACTTAAAGGACACTTTATTATAAGTAGTACTGCAGAGCAAAATCTGCATATTTTAACATTAAATATATAATTATTTGAACTAATAAAAGAACGCTACATTTTTACTTTTAATGTTAAATGAGCGCCTTTGTTCAGGCTTGATGGCCTAATAGCCAGTGGTGGAAGAAGTATTCAGATCCAAGTACTAATACCAAACTGTGAAAATACTTTACTACGGATAAAAGTCCTGCATTCAAAACAAAAAAGTATTACCGGTAGTTAAATCTACCTAACGTCTCAAAAGTAAAAGTATTCTTAGTGCAGTAAAATGTCCCCTGTCAGTGTTTAACTATATGATTCTGTTGTGCTATTTTAACTTCCTTTACTGTATATACTGTTAGGTTGTTTAAGCTACAGCAATGCAACATATTCTATAAGATCATCATGTTGCGTCGCTGTCTTGCGAGAACCACGTATCATGAGCTCAGAAAAACAGCCCTGTGTTCAGCTTTGTGATGATGCATTTTCTAGCTGATCCAAGAGGGTTTATTTATCTTATGAAGTAGGACAATTTAAAGGAACACTTCATCACTTCATCCTTCAGTTTATTACAAACATTTAAAATCAGCAAATGTGGAGATATGTGGTTTTCACTGGACAGGAAAGGGGATGAAAAACTGTAATCTGAGAAGTAACCAAAGCCTTCAGACAAATGTAGTAAGGTAAAAAGGACAATATTTGCCTTTTAAAATGTAGAATTAAAAAAAGCTTCTTACAATGGAAAGTGAAGTACAAGCACCTCAAATTTGTACTTAAGTACACTACTTGAGTAAATTTATTTGGATACATTCCAACACTGCCTAATAACTTGTTTACCATCTGGTGTATTATATTAACAAACCATGTTATTCTTTCATGCTGTGTAGTTGAGAAAGCAGGCTGCCACAGAGCTGAGGGCCCTGAAGGCTGAGCTGGCCCAGAAGAAGAGCCAGTCCTCTCATCCTGGTCCCACATCCTCTCTGTGTTTTGGAAATACCACACGGGACAGACCGCAAATTCAAAGCACCTCAATCTAATTCAGTACATACAGAACTGAATAAAACCTTTGCTGGGACAGCAGCTGATGTTGATTTGTTTGATTTTATGCATCTGTACTTTCTACAAGTCTTACTATTTTAGTACCCACATTCTGTATTTTTGTGCTGTTGTTTTTCCCACATTTTATTATAACTTCATTTTTGATGTGATCTTATACGGTTGCAATGTTGATGACTGTTGACCTTTTGAATATCTCAGGTGGTTAAGCTAGTTAGGAAGAATGCAAAAATATAATGTTTAACTGGTTATGTATCACTTCAATAATTTACAGATTTATCAGAAAATGTTTTATTTATGAAAAGCATAAAACTGCAAAGATCTCAGTAAGTTTAAAATTGGTCAATCACAAGATGTCTTGGTTGTCTTTTTCAGTTTCCACAGAGGAATGTCTGAGATGTAACTACATTCAACGACAACAGCAATAAAAAAACACAATAAACTCTGAAGTGCAAGTATGCATCCCTGAACAGAGGGAAGCCACACCCCATTACTGCTACAAAGGGATATATTGACTTAGCAACAAACAGGAGGGGTGATGTAAATTTCTGCAGCGGTGTCAAGTGTATCCCAGCTAGCATCCTAAGAGTGCATTCCACATCATTGCGGACTGCTGCCTGGCGACTGCTTCATCTCTGTAGTCCAAGATGTTGCCATTCCACATGCCAATGCCCCTCATACCTTTAGATTTCACCGACTCTGCCTTGGGACAAATACTCTGTGGGTCATCATACCAAACCTGATGAATCTGTCCTTTCTGGTCCTGAGGAAAAACAGGAATCCTGAAGTTAAATGTAATACCTTTTGAGACCATACATTTTAAAGACCTCATTGCAACTTCAAGTTCAACAAAGCACAAGAGAATGAATAAAGCAATGAAAGGTTTTTTATGAAGAGTAATATACATAACCGCTAGAAACATTATTGAGAGATGTGTGGTGTGCCTTTTATGCATGTCTTTTTGGATTTATGTGTAGAGTTCAGAGAATATAAAGTATGCTTTCAGAAGTATGTAAACAATTGAGAAAAACTGTAAAACAAAGTCAAAGTATAGCATGTTGTAAAATAATCCTTAACATGTCATAAAAAAGTAATAGTATACAGTAGTATGTCATGAAAAAGTCACAGAATAGTGTGTCATAAAAAAAGTCACAGTATGTCAAAAAAAGACAAGAAAAAAGTCATAGTATAGTATGCCATAAAAAAAGTCATTGTATCGTATGTCATGAAAAAGTCATAGTATAGTATGTCATAAAAAGTTATAGAATACTAGGTCATAAAAAACTATGAAAAAATATAGTATGTCATAAAAAGTCATGAAAAAAGGCATATTATAGTGTTGGAGCCATTTCACCACTTAGTTTGTATAGGCTAGTATGTTGGTTATGTCAAGGTGCAGTTTTATGTTTGAGCACTGGGTGGAGCATTGCTTTGGGAAGGCATAAAGCTAATCAACCACAGGTACACAGGTGTATGGAAAACGGGGAAAGCAGACAGCTTTTTACCGTGTCAGGCGTGTCAGTTTGGGCAGTGTTTCAGTTGTTTGACAAGGAAACTAAACCAGAAATGAAATGAAATGGACTCTATGCTTGTGCGATGGTAAGCAGGCCGTTATACCGAAAATAAATGGGTCACAGCACCGAAATGCAGACAAATTGTGGACATTGATTATTGGCACGCAGAACACGCGTCCGAGCAAGTTCTCCCCTGATCCCACCATATTGGCCTAAAAGACTCTACATATAGTATGTCATGAAAAAGTCATCGTATAGTATGTCATAAAAAAGTCATAGTATAGTATGTCATAAAAAGTCATAGAATATTATGTTATAAAAAAAGTAAAAGTATAGTATGTCACAAAGAAGTCATGAAAAAGTCATAGCATAGTAAGTCATAAAAAAGTCATAGTATAGTATGTCATAAAAAGTCATGAAAAAAGTCATAGTATAGAATGTCATAAAAAAGTATGGTATAGTATGTCATGAAAAAAGTCAAAGTATAGTATGTCAAAAATTTGAAAAAAAAGTCATAGTACAATATATTGAAAATGTAAAAAAAAAAAAAAGACAGTATTTGAAAGCAGCATGGTAGCCCAATGGTTAGAACAGTACAGGGTTCGAATCCACAAAGTATAGTAGGTCACAAAAATAGTAGGTCACAAAAATGGTATAGTATTTAAAAAAAAAAAGTCATAGTATATTATGTCGACCAAAAGTCATAGTATAGTACATCGAATATTTTGAAAAAAAAAGTCATAGTATAGTATGTCGACAAATTTGAAAAATAGTCATTGTATAGTATGTCGAATAAAATTTATTTAAAATTCAGTATAGAAAAGCAGCACAGTGGCCCAGTGGTTAGCCCTGTAGGCTCACAGCAAGAAGGAACAGGGTTCAAATTCACAAAGTATAGTATGTCACAAAAATGTCAGTGTAGTATGTTGACAAATTTGAAAAAAAAGTAATAGTACAGTACCAAAAAAAAAAAATGACACAGTATAGTATGTCGAAAAAAATACATAGTATAGGAAAGCAGCCCAATGGTTAGCCCTGTTAACTAAACTCACAGCAAGAAGGTACAGGGTTGAAATCCACAAAGTATAGGTTGAAAAACAGTCATAGTATAGTATGTCGAAAAAAGTCATAGTATAGTATATTATTAGTATAGTATGTCAAAAATTTTGAAAAAAAAGTAATTGTATAGTATGTCGAAAAAGATTCATTGTATTGGAAAGCAGCATGGTGGTCTAGTGGTTAGCCCTGTTGACTCACAGAAAGAAGGTACAGGGTTCAAATCAACAAAGTATAGTATGTCACAAAAAAAAAAAAATAATGATAATATATATATAAAGAAATCGAAATCGAATATTGAAAAAAAGTCATGGTATAGTACATCTAAAAAAGTCATAGTATAGGATGTCGAAGAAAATACACAGTGTACGAAAGCAGCACGGTGACCCAATGGTTAGCGCTGTTGACTCACAGCAAGGAGGTACAGGGTTCAAATCCACAAAGTATAGTAGGTTGAAAAAAGTCAAAGTATGTCGAACATTTTGAAAAAAAAAAAGTCATAGTATAGGAAAACAGCATGATGGCCCAATGGTTAGCACTGTTGCCTCACAGCAAGAAGGTACAGGGTTTGAATAGTAAAAGTATAGTAGGTCACAAAAACGTTGTAGTATATTATGTCAAAAAAGTCATAGTATAGGATGTCAAAAATTCTGAAAAAAAGTCATGGTATAGCACGTCGAAAAAAGGTCATAGTCAAAAATTTTGAAAAAAAGTTATAGTATGTCGAAAAAAGTCATAGTATAGTATGTCAAAAAAAGTCAAAAAAAATTCATAGTATAGTATGTCGAAAACTTATAGAATATTATGTCATAAAAAACTATGACAAATATAGTATAGTATGTCATAAAAAGTAAAAGTATAGTATGTAATAAAATACTATGAAAAAGTCAAAGTATAGTATGTCATGAAAAAGTCATAGTATAGTATGTCAAAAAAAAGTCATGGTATAGTATTTCATAAAAAAGTCAAAAAAAATTCATAGTATAGTATGTCGAAAACTTATAGAATATTATGTCATAAAAAACTATGACAAATATAGTATAGTATGTCATAAAAAGTAAAAGTATAGTATGTAATAAAATACTATGAAAAAGTCAAAGTATAGTATGTCATGAAAAAGTCATAGTATAGTATGTCAAAAAAAAGTCATGGTATAGTATTTCATAAAAAAGTCATGAAAAACTATGAACAAGTCATAGTTTAGTCATAAAAAGTCATAGAATAGTATTTAACAAAAAATATGAAAAAGTCATACTACAGTATGTCAACAAAGTAATGAAAAAGTCATAATATAGTAGGTCACAAAAAAGTCATGAAATAAGTCAAAGTATATCAAAAAAGTCATAGTATTTCATAAAAAGTCATAGTATAGTATGTCATTAACAGTCATGAAAGAAAATGGCGTTTAAGACTAAAATAATTTTTAAGGTCCTTAATTGTCTAAATTGCCTGTGCTAAATTGATTGATCAACTTTTAATACGTTTTAATAGATAGACAATAAAATGGGAACCAATGACACAGTTCACATCTTGGTGTAATGTGAGAAGACTTCAAAAGCCAACAAGAAGGCATTCAGCAGGAATGTTTTATGGCTGTTTCGAAGGGGTGATTTGTTTTGTTTGGGAACTGACGCTGTGGCAGCTTGGGTGGATGCCGGGACTCTGGATAAACTTTGCCTGAAATGCCTGCCTGATTTGTCAAGTCTTAATTTATCAGGACTAGAAGAGGTGAAGTCAGTCAAGCTCAAACTTGGCAAAAGACAAATAATCCATGAAATAGGTGCCCACTTTGCTAACAAATAAAACATCTAACCCAAACACAGTTAGCAAATTAAAGCAGAATCAAGACTTAAACAATATAATAAAGAGAACATACCTTGTAATTGAAGTAAGGAGCTTGCTGCTTGTCGTCCCAGAGCCTGCCAGACAATGAGCTGTTGACCTGCTTCATGATCCACTTGTAGGTTTTCTGTGTTCCAGCTGCATCACTGCAGGGGGCTCCACGGAAAGGAACTTTGATTATAAAACATACTCCCTCCTGTAATGGGAAAAGATCTTAAGGGATATCTGTGTTTACATTTCAGACTTAACAACTTACGATATACTGCCACAATTGTAAAGTGTAAATAAATTATAGCAGTAGCATGTTTGCCTTCAACAACATTTCCCGGGATGTTAAAAAAAAAAAAACCTTAAGAAAGATCATGAATCACGGGGAAAAGACTAAAAGAGTTTAATACTTCAGCTGTATACAGCTTTTGTATATCATACTGTATTTCATACACAAAAGGCAATTTAAAGTGCTTTACATTATGTATTAAACCATAAGGCTGGTGTTATTTTTTTTCCCCTTATTGACAATAAATCCCATAAATGTACCAACACACTATCTTAGTCTGTCTCTCAATACTTTCTGACTTCCCTACCCTGTCTCTAACTCTCAGCCATTTGTTTCTACTAAAGGCATCGACTGGGAACTATACATTACAAAAACAGTGGTAAATAATGCATCATCTGGGACTATTTTGAGCTGTGGATTAATACACAGTTATTGCTCCAGCGGGTTGTTACAGCAGAAGTATGGTAAATGTGGGATTGACTCAAAATAAACCATTCATGGTAATGAAAGTACGTCACCCAGTGCAACATTGATGTTTGGCTACACAGGCAATTCTTATTATTAGAATCAATTCATTGTTAGTTTCAGTCTTTTTATGGTATTTGTTGACAATAAAAAGGACAAGACAAGACTCTACAGCTATGTATACTAAGGGGGAACTGTGAGGCTGCACAGACATGCTGTGAACTAAATGCTAACTACATCAATGATGCTAACATGCTCACAATGACAATGCCAACATGAAGCTGAAGGGAATGTCATTAGTAGTATTGGACAGATGGAATTTTGAGATCAATAGGTGGTGCTAAATAAAAAAGTTAAAAAGGATCACCATACTTGTTAATATCATGAAACATGAAAGTCTGTGCCAAATCTCACTGCACTCCATCTAATGGTTAAGATATTTCACGTAAAACCACAAGTGTCAACCTGCTTGTGGCGCTAAAGGAAAAGTCAGTGTGATTCATTCTCTATGGACCATGGCTAAAAAATATAGATTGCCAGACTTAAAAAACACTCAACAACCAACATTTGGACTGTATATCTTCTAAATCAATATATCTTACCTGGGAAAAGTTGAGACATGGGTAGTCATAGCCGTACCATGGCACTCCCATCACTAGCTTCTTTGGATCGATCTTCAGACTCAAAAATTGGGCATAACCTTAAGAGAAAGGTAACAGGCATTTCATATAGTGGTGATGAGTAGTTCTGCATCAACAAGCTGATTTATTCTCATTCATTACTAAACTGGACAACAAACCATTCAGTGTTTGAGAGAGTGGGGCATTTGCCATTGCAATACAGTCCCCCGTGATCTGGCTCTGTTCATCATAGGACATCACAAACAGCAGGTCGCAGGATTCAGCGATGGTAGCGTAATCATAGCAGCGCTTGTCAATACAATTTGGTGACCAGGCAACGTCAAACGAGACCTTGAGATCGGGTTAACATAAATATAACACTGAGACCAGACAGGTTAGGGAAGGCTAATAGGACTTCATTCATTTATTTATTTGAGAACCTTTGTGAAAACATTGCGTTTACCTGGGAACCTGGGATCTCCCTGTGGAAGGTCTCAGTGGTCTCTTTGACCAGGTCTGTCAAAGCATAATACTCTGGCGAGCCTTCGTCTACTGCTTGTTCGATGTCTATGTTGATCCCATCCATAAATTGACTCTTGGCCAAGTTGACCTTCTTGGTTATCCACGCCGTCCTGTTATGTTGATTCACAATGTAGGAGAGGTGAACGTCACCTTTCCCCACCAACACGCAAAAAAGGGAGATGGACATAATTCAGAGGACAATGGGTCAATGAACTGTTGACAGCAGGAGCAAAAAGTAGCAACAGAATTTATCAAATATGGCAGGAAATGGTTTAAAAAAAGAAGCTTTCCATGCTAATAACATTAGCAATATAAACAATCATTTTTTTTTTTATTCCCCCCCCCACACACACACACACACACACACACACACACACACACACACACACACACACACACACACACACACACACACAGTCTATATGCAAATGGGAAGGATATACGTGTTTATTTGCACATAGAGTCGGGAAGTCCGACCACAAGTGGTCACTCAGGATGCATTTGGAGACACATTCTACAGACAGGTGGGAACACACGTAGCTAGAGCTGTCCACTTGTGATCCAATCACTCAGATCCATTTTTAAAACCAGGTCAGAATGGGGCCTACAAATCATTTCATTCCATAGTGAATAAAGTTATCCTACCTTTAAGTACAACTCGTGCTCCTTTTGCGTGAGCGTAACACATGAGCTCAGCATCATATTTTCCAAACGTTGCCACTGTCGTCACCATGCTCCAGTTGTAAGACTTCCATGTCTTTCCACCCACATCAAACACAAACACCTAAAAACACAGAGACCACACAGACATATGACTATAAGGGTAACTGCTCCTATTCATACTCTGTTAATGTCCCACAATTGTTTTTCATCAATTTGTTAATTTATTAATACATCCCCCAAAAAGGAAATATGTAATTTAATGTATATTTTTTCAGTCTAATTTATCTTTATCCTACTAAAATAACAATAACTTACATCCTGAAAATTGTTACAAATAAAGCAGGAATGAAGAGACTGACTACAGTTAGCCATTATTTTCATGATCAGCTCATTTATTGATTATTGTTTTAATGAGTCAAAGATGTAAAATGTCCATGATAAGTTACCAGAGGCTACCCAAACTGATTTCTTAATGCTATAGTCTGACAAGGCCTGACAGTAAAAATGCAAGGGATGCTTGGTACTTGATAGTGGGCTAAAATAATTAGTTCATGGTTGAAAATGGCTCTCTGGTGACTGACCATCTTTTTTACTGATGGCATATGAAATCTGAATATGGAACAGAAAGACTGATTTTACATCTAGCCTAATCACATCCCTTTCACCAGAGTTAGGTCAGTATTGTTCTAATCAATTCATCATTGACACCCTGTGCCATTATTCTTTGGTTACTACAGACACGCATTCAGCTGACCCAGCATTTGGAAACAGGGTTCCATAGTGAAAAAAAAAAAACCTGATCAAAATACTATACAATACAATTTACTTTTGTGTTAGAGTAGCAGCATAAAGAAGATGTCTGGGCATTTACCCTGTGAAGAAAATTGAGTGCTTAATGTTTCACTTTATATATGTGAAAAATAATGTACCACGTACATTTTACAAACTAAACAACAATACCACATAATTCCTGAAAAAGGATTTTGTTGCTTCAAAGCTCCATGTAAGAGTAAGTAAGAGTAAGCCATACCAGTGAGTGACAGTGTTTGTCAAATCAAATTGTCTCCTGTGAGAAGGGTCTATTACAAGTATTTGTCAAGTATAAAATATTAAAGATGAACGATTGTACAGCTACAAAAGAGGTCTTTAAATTACCACTATGATATGTGAGAATTAAGGCAACATGAGTCTCAAGTCCAAGAGGCCAAATTTGCCCAAAAAAGGGAACCTTGTCAAATATCACATGACCATAAAACAAACACAGACAAGGCTGCATGGCTAAAAAGAGGAACAGCAGTCCCAATTTGAAAGTTACAATAGAAACAACAGTAGAAACGTTGAGCAAATTTTACTTATTGCCAGCCCATACATACATACATACATACATACTATATATAGTGTTAATATAGCTCCTTTTCCCGTTAACTTTTAAAGTCCTCTGTCATGAAATGGGTGTGGATGTTTTAGTCAGTTCCTATAACAAAAACTAGAGCTCACATTTTTAATTTTTCAATTAGTTTATGTACGCCTAGACTGCGATGAATTCAAGGTCTTGGGGATTTTGTAGTCGAAGATGCCCGTTTAATGCATTGCTCACTATCCAAAGCATAACATTTTATAGACTTCCATTGTAAGATCCAATTTTATAAGTCATGAACAATATGTAAGAGGTTTGTGATATAATTGTAAAATAGCACCCTGCAGAAAGTCCATTTAAAGCTAAATGTTTTATTTATATTTTCTTTTACTTTTTCAGTCTGCTCTGTAACTATTATAGGAGGTATGGATGCTAAAAAATTGGTGGAAGTTTGCAAGTTTGAATTATCCTGTAAAAAAAAAAATTAATAGCCATATGCTACATCAAAGTAAAATACTTTAATACTACGTGTTCAGGGGAGTTTTAACGTGAATAGATTCACATTTTCAGTTCTATTATTCTTGAAATTCACCTGTCAAGTAGGCTAATTTGCAATAATGACCCTGTTTTCCGAAATGATAATCCCTAACTGATTACCGGCAGCATTAAAGCGATGAACATGTTGAAATACTTATATTAGTAATATGCTGCAGGTGGAGGTTCAACAACAACACGTTGGGTGACTTATGTCGCTTTGTCGTCTTTTTAACAAGCTGACGTTTTTTACTAACGTTACCTCAAAGTCTCTCTCCTCGCGGATCTGCTGACATAGCTCCGGTCTCTCACACGGACACACTGTAGCCCGGCACACCAGGATCGATGACAAAAACAGATGAAACCAGAACATTTCTAAAGCAGGACGAAGATTAAACGCAATGAAGTAGGACCAGCCAGACTTTGAGCAGTAAACAAATCACGTTAGTCTAATTACTTCTGTATGGAGGCCCACAAGGTACAAACTTCATCCAGGTAGCGTACCGCGAGGTTGTTAATAGTAGGATACCCTACGGTGGCCGGGAAGTGCAATGCAACATTACAAAGAATGAAACACTTTTACATTTTGGAAAACAAATTTACATTTTGGAAAACAAATTTACATTTTGGAAAACAAAATAACATTTTAGAAAACAAATTTACATTTTAGAAAACAAATTTACATTTTGGAAAACAAAATAACATTTTGGAAAACAAAATAACATTTTAGAAAACAAATTTACATTTTAGAAAACAAATTAACAAGATGCAAAACACTTTTACCAGTCCCGAAACAAATTTACAAATGACAGATTCTTCACGGAAAGGGAATGTACCACATACCGGAAGTGATGAGGTGTTGTATACATGTCGCCTTGACTACGGCAGTTATGGATCGAATGCGTCAATAGAGCCGCCATCTTGGAACAGGGGAGGCACTCCCTTATATACTGTCTATGGGCCGTCCTTAATGCATCAGCGTCAATGTAGGCAAAGGTCTAACGGAAATAAAATCACTATAAATCGTCAAAATCTCATGCGATGTTCTAGTTTTTTATAAAAAAAAAAAGACAAAGAGACTAATTAATGTGTTAATACAAAGAATATTTATTATAATCAGTTCACAGATATGAGTACAACGGAAACTTCACCCTTCTGAACTAAGAGGTTTTGCTTCAAAGTGAAGTTTAAACAGACTGAAATGTCCAGGCTCACTCCCCCACTAATGATTCATTTATTTCTGCATGTATTTATTTATTTAACGAGACTTTAAATTCCGTGTTTGGTCGTCCACAGTCCGAGTCCCGCCAGACTCCTTTTAGGAAACCTGTGATTTAAACTTCAGCAGGCTGTGACAGTCCGCTCCGTTCAGTCCTGGATCTGATTCTCCGGGCTTCCCTTCCCTCCAGCGGCCCCGCAATACGGCCTGGGTCTCCAGCTGCGTGGTGTCGGTTTTGGCTCCCAGGAATGGGCAGTGAGCTCCAGGTCCTGCAGCTGCAGACGGACTCAGCTGCCCCCTGCTGTAGCTTCGATCCGGCCGCGGCTGTCAATACGCTCCCTGTTTTTCCAATGTTTCCGTCAGGTCCGCGTCATATAAAAACTCCAAACACCGCCCACCACGTAAAGTCACCATAAACTTCATTCACGCCATATACTCACTCACAACAACACAAATTGACTGCGCTCACCAACAACACCTCATCACTTCCGGTATGTGGTACATTCCCTTTCCGTGAAGAATCTGTCATTTGTAAATTTGTTTCGGGACTGGTAAAAGTGTTTTGCATCTTGTTAATTTGTTTTCTAAAATGTAAATTTGTTTTCGAAAATGTAAATTTGTTTTCTAAAATGTTATTTTGTTTTCCAAAATGTAAATTTGTTTTCTAAAATGTAAATTTGTTTTCGAAAATGTTATTTTGTTTTCTAAAATGTTATTTTGTTTTCCAAAATGTAAATTTGTTTTCCAAAATGTAAATTTGTTTTCCAAAATGTAAATTTGTTTTCCAAAATGTAAATTTGTCTCGAGCTTTGTAAAAGTGTTTCATTCTTTGTAATGTTGCATTGCACTTCCCGGCCACCGTACTACCCCCACCAAAACGTTGTTTAAAAAAATGCATTTCAATTCTCATTGAAAATGTATATAAACTTGTGTAGAGAATTAGAATGCCAGGGACATGGAGTAAATATTGACTGGTTTCAGTGTAGGTTGTCATGTCAATGTGAATTGGCACATCGTCACAATATTTTTTAACCAAATGATGACTTTTAAAATTGGCCAATATCGGCCAATGTAATAATCAAAGGTAGCTTAACATTATACAGGTTTGTCAGTGTTGTGCCTGAATGCATTCAACAACGATAGTTCATGAACTCGTTCACATTTTGGGCGAATGTGAACTGAACGTACTGTATTACTGCCTGATGAACGTTACTGTGAACTCGTTCATTCAGGTGTCTGTGAACAGCACGCTCTCTCAGTTTAACTTTGTTGAATAGGGTGCCAGATTTCTATAGAGCCTTCCAGGCAAAAACCTGGCTAAAACACACCGTAAACAGGCCTTAATATGTAGCAGAAAAAACATCCAATCTGGCAACACCAGCCACCAGTGTTGCACCGCCGCATGTGTCATCAAAACAAAAAGCACCATGGAGGCGACAAAGCAGCAAGGAGGCGTCGTATGATCATTTAAACGAGTTTTAAGGTTAAAGGTTGTGAGGATGAGAAAAGTCTTACATTTCTGTGCAAACTTTGCCTGAAACGGCACATTGAACTGAAGCAACATGGGAAAAAAGAACTATGAACTAGTTCATTTTTGGAACTGTGAACTTAGTTCAAAATTTTGAAGTAAGAACTATGAACTGAACAAGTTCATTTTAAAATTTGTGAACTGAACTTTGAACTTCATGTAGAAAGTGAACTTTCCCAACACTGAGGTTTGTTACCTTGTAAAAACATTAAGGAAATCCAATATGCTTTTTAGAAAGACATTAATACCACACTACAGTGTCTGTCATATTCAGTGCTCCAGCAGTAGTTGAGATGCCTTGTTAAATGATCCATGAACAGGAAGAAGCAAAGAGAGTATTTCCTTTAAAATTTAATTCCCAGCTGCATGGACACGTTACCGACTGTCAATCTGATTATACATATGGCACTTTGCTACAAAACCATACCCTTACATATTAAATATCATTCTCCTTTGCGCTAATTTAAGCAAAGCTTCAGAATACTGTTTTAGTTCACCAATCCAGACCATGTGGTAGCCTTCATGGCTCAGTGATGTCACCAATGTAGCCAATGTGCTTTAAGACACTTAAATATATTGTACTGAACTTAAGGGGGAAACCCTAATATTACTCTAGAAAACTGGTTAGTACATTTGTGGTAAAAAAAAAAAAAGTACTTGATGATAAATACACTGCTCAAACAAATCCCTTGACTCTCCAGCTGAACCAGAATGCTGCAGCGTGTATACTGACAAGAACTAAGAAAAGAAATTATATTTCTCCTGTATCAGCTTCTCTGCATTGGCTTCCTGTAAAATCCAGGATTTAATTTAAAATCCTTCTCCTGACCTACAAAGCTCTTAATGGTCAGGCACCAGCATATCTTAAAGAGCTCATAGTACCTTATTGTCCCACTAGAGCACTGCGCTCCCAGAATGCAGAGTTACTTGTGGTTCCTAGAGTCTCTAAGGCCACGTCCACACGTACCAAAACGATCTTTCCCCGTCTTCCCTGGCATCGTTTCAAGAATAGTTGCGTCCAAACAGATCCATTTGTAAATGACTCATCACGCTACTTCATATTCTAGGCCTATAGGTGGCGCTCTTTCTGCTACAGAAATTCACCAAAAACAGGGAAGAAGAAGCGGAGCATGCGCATAAAGCTTGCGCGCTGTATACAAATAGACAGTAGAAGAAGAAGCCAAACACAAGAAGAAGATGATGAAAATGGCTAGTGCAAGGAAACCAGAATTGTTTGTGTGGACCGATAGTGAATTGTTGTTGTTATGAGACGTCGTCGCGGGATAAGAGGTCGAAGGCTAGAGGTCGAGGCCACAAGGACGGCGTTTTCGAATTTTTTCACCCTGGGACCAGGTTTCAAAAAAGTGCGTCTTCAGGCAGTGCGTTTACAGGATTCATTTGGACAATTGGCCAAAACGATGCAAATTTTGTGTTTATACCAAAAAGCATTTCTGTTTGTAGATGGCCCCTAAAAGTAGAATGGGAGCTAGAGCCTTTACCTATCAGGCTCCTCTCATGTGGACCCAGCTCCCACTGGGTTCAGGAGGCAGACACCGTCTCCACATTTAAGAGTAAACTTAAAACTCTCCTCTTTGATAAAGCTTGTAGTTAAGGAGTGAGGAGTTGCAGCGTTCGCCTAGACTGGCAGGGGATGGTGTATAGCCACAGACACGGCACCCCTTCTCTTCTCTGCTTCTCTTCATAGTCGTCAGATTCATCTACCAACCCTTGCGTTAGACCAGCTCTTAGTTATGCTGTTATAGTTTTAGACTGCCGGGGGACTTCCTTTGACACACTGAGCTCCTCTCTCCCCTCTGTTTCCATCTGTGTGCTTTCATGTCCCAGTAATGCTTGTTACTAACTTAGCTCCGGGGAGCTTATTCCTTGGATTGGAGCAGTTTTCCTTGGATTGGAGTGGCACCTTAAACATGGTTGGAGCTTCCGCCGTGGCCCTGCTACACCCTGAACTGATACTATTTTTTCTAGTCATAGATCTATTATCTTTATAATTGCCACTGTTCATCATACCAACTGCTATAATTATTGTGAATCATATTTCTCTATATCTGTATCAGTGTTTCTGTGTCCCAACCAGCACCAGCAGATGCCAGCCTGCCAAGAGCCTGGGTCTGTCCGAGGTTTCTGCCTAAAAGGAGGTTTTCCTCGCCACTGTTGCACTAAATGCTTGCTGTTGGCGGAACCTACTCTATCTGTAAAGTCTTGAGATAACTCTTGTTATGATTTGATACTATAAATAAAATTGAATTGAATTAAATAGAAAGAAAGGCTTCTTGACTTGATTTTGATGCGTTTTGATTTTTTAGAACATTGTGAGGATAAAAGTTAAATAGGCTAAAAAAAAATGTTGGAGAGTTATTTGGAGAGTCAACGGTTGAACTGATAAAATTGCAGGTCACAACACAGTGACATTTTATTGAAAGACTATTGGATTAGATAACATGTGTGGATTTTGGACATTGGGATGTTTTGTCAGGAAAGCCAAAAGTCAGGTTAAGATAACTTGTTATGTCAAACCTGCTTTTCATTTTGGCACCCATGTAAAAAGGTCACAAAGCCCGCAAGCACGGCTCGCCACGCTGCTCGAGCCATGTCCTGCCTATTTTCTTAGTGAGGTGTGCTGTTCATAGCACAAATAGACAGTAAAAGTGAACTGTCATATTGTTAGCTTCAGCTAGCAAGGGATATTCGGATGTGTACGTGCAGGAGGAAGGATTACTCGGGACAAGAGTAGCCTATAATGTTTATCTTCCTTTACTGTAGAGGATGGCAATATTTGTAGAACGCTCTAACCCTGGTGCAGACACATTTTCCGAGCCCACACCAGAGCCAGCGGGCGATCACAACTATAAAAATGTGATTCTTGGTTTCTATGATTTCAGAAAGGAGGAGGTTAATCTTTGCTTAATTATAAATCTTATTTTTCTTCTTGCCAAATTCCTTATTCGTAAATGCAGGTTTAGAAACTCTGAACTTTCCTTTGCTGCATTTAAAAATGAGCTTGACCATTATTTAGATAATATCAGAACCTCTTCCAATGTTAAAGGCATGAAAACTGTGTCATTGTACTCTTCTGTGGTCTCATAATGTTGTATAATGGCAAATGTGAACAATTTATGGTGTTGTTGGATGGCTTCATTGCTGATCTATATGTATTTCCCCTGGCAATGGCATAAGCTTTTCAGTTGTATTTGTGCTGATGTTATTGTAATGTTAGCTGACACCTTTTACTATACTGTATTATGTCTTATGTCTATAGTATATAGGCCATATAGCCATGTGTAGAATAGGCTATGTCACAGACTTGAAAACATTATTTCTTTAATTTCTTTTTAGCACACTTCTTATCCCTTTTCTGTCTAAACTGAAATATAAATGAATGACCAGAGAGGAGAACCGAGGAGCTCAGAAAGACCATGATGTGTGATGTAGGTATGAACACACATACACACACACACACACATTTTGGTACGAATCTTGCTCGTCCCACAGTCCAGTTAAAAATCAGGAACTCACTAATTTTAAAACCCTGAATACGACCCTGTCTGTGACATTTTCCTTCGTGTTTTACTCCGTTCGTCTAATCTGTAGGGTCAGGGCATGGTAACATCAATGACAATGAAAGCTGATATTTAGTTAATGATACATTTTAATGGGAACACAGCCAGCAAAAACTGGCTATAAGGAAGCCCCTGGTTGCAGTTGTCCACTATCACCAGTCATGAGGGTGCTTGTGCTAGCCTTCACTGTGGCCTTTGCTGGTAAGTATTTCTTTATGCATTTTAAACTAAATCAACTTATGTTTAACTTTAAATTAAATGAAAGTTCTGAAAATGTAGTTTTTCTGTATAATGAGATAATAGACATGTAGATGAGTTAATGGCAACAATTATCCACTGACATTGTGTTTATTATGACAAAAATAAGAAACTGCACTTGCTGACAGTGTAATTTTGTTGATATGCTAGAGCAGAAAAATAGACATGGAGTTATTTAGTTTTATCAACATGCTTGTAGGTTAATACATCAAAATAGAGGAATATAGCAATATATTTAGATTAGAGATTAGTTTCAGTTTGATATATTCTATATGTAGCTTCAAACAGTTTCTGATCTATAATCACTCACTAGAATTGTTTTTATATACTCTTTCATTATCAATTACATTTAAATTCACAATTTCAATTTTAATTTCAATTTCAATTTCACAATTAGCCCTGACACCAGAGGACCCCACAGACGTTGTATTTTCATTTAATGATAACTTACTAATATGAAACCACCTTTTAAAGATGATCAATTACCTTTTTAATTATTATTTAATTTACATAAAATAACATTTTATTCTTATTTTATAAATAAATAACCTTTTTTTCTATTTTGTAGCGGGTAACCAGGTCAACTTTGGTAAGTTGTTATGCTATTACGTTAAAAATGTAATTCTGGTGTGTTAATATAGAACGTTTCTGATTCTCAGTTTCAACATTTTATTGAAATGCAAATTCATTCCCTAGTTTGTTTTCTTATATATTATTGCAGCTCCAGAGTTTGCCACTGGAAAGTCCTACGTCTACAAATATGAGGCCTTTGTTATGGGCGGCCTTCCTGAGGAGGGTCTGGCACGCGCCGGAGTGAAAGTCATCAGCAAAGTTTTAATCAGTGCTGCAAGTGCCAACACCTTTGTGCTGAAGGTAAATAACATAAATAACTAGGGTTAGGGTTAGTCAGTGAACTAGAATAAAGATTTTCTAAGTTGCTTATAAACTATCAAGTGTTCAACTCATTCAAACTGTCACTCCTCCTTACAGCTTGTAGACCCGGAAATCTTTGAGTACAGTGACATCTGGCCCAAAGATGCTTTCATCCCAGCCACCAAGCTCACTTCAGCCCTGGTTGCTCAGCTCTTGACACCCATCAAGTTTGAGTATGCGAATGGTGTTGTCGGCAAAGTGTTTGCACCCGCTGGCGTCTCTGAAACTGTGCTGAATGTCTTCAGAGGAATCCTCAACATCTTCCAGCTGAATATCAAGAAGACTCAGAATGTGTATGAGCTGCAAGAGGTACAAATAACTAATTTTCATAGAGTTCCACCCAGAAAATGCCACATTGATTTAAAAACTGACAAACTGTGTTTGGATTTGTGTGAACTAGCCTGGAGTACAGGGTGTGTGCAAAACCCACTACATCATCAGTGAGGACGCAAAGGCTGACCGCATCCTGTTGTCCAAGACTAAGGACCTGAACCATTGCCAGGAGAGAATCATTAAGGACATCGGCTTGGCTTACACAGAAACATGCGCTGAGTGTGAGGCTGTAAGTGCAATTTTCCTCTCACTTCATACTCTCTAATACAGTAAACTGCTGGTCTGACAATATTGTGGGTCTTGTCAATGCAGAGAGGAAAGAGCCTGAACGGAGCCGCTGCTTTTAGCTACATCATGAAGCCAGCAGCCACAGGTTCTTTGATCTTGGAGGCAACTGGTACAGAGCTCATCCAGTTCTCACCTTTCAACATCATGAATGGCGCTGCCCAGATGGAGGCTAAGTATGTGGTTTAAATGAAAAAGAAGAGTGCAATAACAGTGTCGGTCAGTGCTATACTCTGCACAAAATTTCACTGCACATTGATTTAGTGCTGATGTATAATCACAGGCAAATCCTGACCTTCATTGAGATCGCGACGGCCGCAGTGGAACACATCAGAGATGATGTTCCATATGTTCACCGTGGATCCCTGCAGTACGAGTTTGACACCGAGCTTCTCCAGATACCCATCCAGCTTCTGAAGATCAGCAATGCCGAGGCACAGGTACTTCAGGAAATATTCATTTGTTTTTAGAATTCATCCTGTGGCAGCAAATTTTAAGATGGGAAATGTTTTGTTTACTGACAGATTGTTGAGATTCTAAACCACCTGGTGACTTCCAATGTGGCCATGGTCCACGAAGATGCCCCTCTGAAATTCATTGAGCTCATCCAGCTGCTACGTGTGGCCAGATTTGAGAGTATTGAGGCCCTCTGGACTCGGTTCAAAGCTAAAGCCGAATACAGGTAACTGTGACTTTCAGTTCAGAGAAGAGCCAAGAAAGAAACATGACATGGATATTATAATAATATAATATTTCTCTTTCCCAGGCACTGGATCCTAAATGCTGTCCCTGCCATTGGTACTCTTGCTGCTTTAAAGTTCTTCAAGGAGAAGTTCCTCGCTGGGGAGTTGAGTATTGCCGAAGCTGCTCAAGCATTTCTGGCATCTGTCCAAATGGTGACAGCCGACCTGGAGGTTATCAAGCTTGCCGAGGCAAGTCAATGTTAAAAGTTTTCTTAAATATTTGTAATGATGTGGGAACTGGGACGCATAATCAGTTCTTTATTTTCATCACTCCTCAGGACCTGGCCATGAACCCCAAGATACAAGAAAACCCAGTTCTGCGTGAGATTGTCATGCTGGGCTACGGCACCCTGGTTGCTAAATACTGTGCAGAGGACCCAACTTGCCCAGCTGAGCTAGTGAGGGTATGTATCTTTTTTTTTAACATGTTTTATATAACTCAAATTAAGTTATAACATCAGGGACACAAATGTTTTTTCTGTTGCTCCCACAGCCCATCCATGAACTTGTTATTCAGGCTGTTGCCAGAGGTGAAATTGAGGAGGTCATTATCACTCTCAAAGTCCTGGGTAATGCTGGACATCCTGCCAGCCTGAAGCCAATCATGAAGCTCCTGCCTGGCTTTGGAAGTGCTGCTGCTGGCCTGCCACACAGAGTTCACATTGATGCTGTTTTGGCCCTGAGGAACATTGCTAAGAAGGAGCCCAAGATGGTGAGACTACATTTTGCGATTCCTTCCATTACTAAGAATGAATACACTTAAGACATGTTTTATTTATAACATTCATCTTTGTGAATTAGATCCAGGAAATGGCTGTTCAGCTGTTCATGGAGAACGGTCTCCACCCAGAGCTACGAATGGTTGCTGCTATCGTAATGTTTGAGACCAAGCTGCCAATGGGTCTGGTGACTACTCTCGCCAATGTCCTCTTGAAAGAAAATAATCTGCAGATTGTTAGCTTTGTCTACTCCTACATGAAAGCCATGACCAAGAACACCGCTCCTGATTTTGCCTCTGTGTAAGAACTTACATAATATTTCATTTTGCAGTATTTGGTTTGCTATTTAAACATGTCAGCACAAATAATTGCATATATTTTATTGTCTACTTTCAGTGCTGCTGCATGTAACGTTGCTGTGAAGCTCCTTAGCCCCAAATTTGACAGAATGAGCTATCGCTTCAGCAGAACTTTCTATTTAGATACCTACCACAGTAAGAGCACAACAGGATAATAATTTGTCATCAAAGTTTTTAGATTAAAACATGGGTTTTGATGGTTCTCATATTTTGCCCTACAGACCCCTTGATGATGGGTGCTGCTGCTAGCGCCTTCTATGTTAACAATGCTGCAACTCTTTTTCCAAGAACCATTGTGGCCAAAGCTCGCACCTACTTTGCAGGAGCTTATGCTGATGTCCTTGAGGTATGACAATCATGTCTTACATAGCTAATTAACAGAACCAAAGGCTCTAATATATATGGCATATGCCACTCCCATCTTATACACCTTTGCACAATGCAAATGTGTCAAATCATAACAGCAAAAAGGAAATTTAGCTAGCCTTTGGAATTAATGTCTACATCTCAGGCTGTTTACCAATGTCATGAATCCTAACTTTAACATAACAGATTCAAATTTTCTGTCAACAAGCTTCATTATTTTGGCTATATTCACCTTGCACATTATATTTTTTGTAATAATTTTTAAAATACCAACCCATCAAATAATTTTCCTTTTTTTCAGCTTGGAGTAAGAACTGAGGGAATGCAGGAGGCCCTTCTGAAAATACAAAAGTCTCCAGAGAATGCTGACAGGATGACGAAGATGAAACAAATTATAAAGGCTGTAAGTTAAAGAGATGATGATAATATATGTATATATTTTAAAAAGGAATTATGTAATCAAAACACATATAAAGTTTATTAACTGTTTTCTTTTTTTGCACAGCTTTCTGAGTGGAGGGCTCATCCTTCCAGCCAGCCTCTGGCCTCTGTGTATGTGAAATTCTTTGGACAGGAAATCGCATTTGCCAACATTGACAAAGCCATTATTGATCAGATTATTGAGGTAGGGCATATTCTACTGTAACTAGTCTACTACTTGCTAAGTAATCAATGGTTATGAACTGAATATCTGATGTCCTATGAGCAATTTTGTGTTTACAGCTTTCCAGAGGACCAGCAATCCACACTTATGGCAGGAATGCTTTGAATGCTGTGATGTCTGGGTTCGCATTTCATTTCACAAAACCAATGCTGGTTGCTGAAGTTCGTCGCATCTTTCCCACCACCGTTGGTCTGCCTATGGAGCTCAGTTTCTATACTGCTGCTGTGGCTGCTGCCTCTGTTGACCGTAAGTTGCACTTGTGGAGCTTAAAGGTAAAATATATACTGTTCTGTAAACATAGTGTTTAAAGCTGGCCCCTCCCCCTGACTCAGAGTCAGCAAGTGAGAGAGAGAGAGAGAGAGAGAGAGAGAGAGATAATGAAGAGAGGAATCGCCAAACAATTGTTTCATGGTGGTTATGTTCTAAGCACAAATAAACAAACCCACACTTCTGAAGGAAGGTGTCACATTGCCGGATTATGAGAGGATGCAGAGCTTCATCCTGTCAGTTTCCGTTTGTGTATCAAAAAATCTGTTAGGCGGTATGAGACGCCGAGGGGTACAGCGGACGCTGTTATTGGCAGGGGTTACACACCCACGTGGGGCCAAAAGGCGTTTTGCTGATGCAGAGGGCAGGTTCTCTGCAGATACAGAATCCACCACAAACTTCTTGTGGATCATAAGTGATGATTGAGAGATGACTTTTGTATTAATCTGTTTGTTTTAGGAAAATCTTACATATTATACCTTTAACTGTTGCTGGTTTGAGGAAATTATTTATACAGATAGTGAAAATGTTATTTTTCACAGTCCAAGCCACTGTGACACCACCTCTGCCTGCGGACTTCAATGCTGCCCAGCTTCTGAAGTCTGACATCAACATCAAGGCTGCCATTACTTCAAGGTAATCTAGGTGCAGCTTATTAAGATTCTTCTCATCAGTTTAAAACAAAGTTTCTTAGGAAAATCTTACTAAAAATGTTTCTGTCCCTTGCAGTGTGTCCATGCATACCTACGCAGTTATGGGAGTGAATACTGCTTTCGTCCAGGCTACCCTGATGTCAAAAGCCAGAGTTCACACAACTGTTCCTGCAAAGATGGAAGCAAGAATTAACATGATTAAGGGGAACTTCAAGCTGCAGTTCCTGCCTGTTCAGGGCATCGATAAGATTGCAACTGTATTGTATGTACTTTTCCTCATCACCAAGTGTAATTTATCACCCAGTTTTGAAATTCTGTTTTCTTAAAACAATTTTTCCTTCCTCCAACAGTGTTGATACTTTTGCTGTTGCAAGAAATGTGGAAGACCTTGCAGCTGCCAAAATCACACCAGTGGTTCCAGCTGAAGTTGCAGCACAGACATCAAGGGAAACCTTTTCTTCAAAGATTTCAAGGATAGCATCCTCTCTGGCTGATGATATGGTGAGTTTGATTCAATTACATGTTCCAACACAAACATTAACCCGCATCAAATTAATGTGGTGACCTCTGTTGTGCTTTTACAGTCAGCGTCATCTGAAATCCTTCCTGTTGACTTGCCAAGTAGAATTGTCCCCAAGGCCTTTGAAAAGAAAATGTGTGCTGTAATCGAAACCTTTGGAATCAAGGCATGCACTGAGATTGAATCTCGCAACGCAGCCTTCATCAAAAACTGCCCACTCTACATCATAATTGGAAAACATGCGGTCGTTGTTGAGGTTGCTCCAGGCAAGTGAAATGGATGACATTAAATTACTAATATAAGTAATTTTGTAAGAAGTTGCTAAAAAGTAAGATATCTACTTATTTATTTGGTTGCAGCTGCCGGAACAGTCGTCGAGAAGATTGAAATTGAGGTTCAGGTTGGAGATAGGGCAGTAGAAAAGATCCTCAAAGTGATTAACCTGAGCGAGGAAGAGGAAATAATTGAGGACAAAAACGTCCTGATGAAACTCAAGAAAATCCTGGTTCCTGGTCTGAAGAACAGCACAGCAGCATCCTCCAGCTCCAGCAGCTCCCGCTCCAGCAGCTCCTCCTCTGCATCATCCAAGTCCTCCTCCAGCTCCTCCTCCAGCTCCTCCTCCAGATCCTCCTCCAGCTCCTCCTCCAGATCCTCCTCCAGCTCCTCCTCTCGCTCCAAGAGCAAGGCAGTTGGCAAGGCATCAAAGAGACTGAGCAGCTCCTCCAGCGCACGCTCCAGCAGTGCTTCAAGCAGCCAGTCTTCTCTCATGTCCAGCAGCCCCTCCTCCAGCTCCAGCTCCAGCTCCAGCTCCAGCTCCAGCTCCTCCAGGTCCAGATCATTGTCCAAGGTGAGACAGCTTTACCACAGAGCATGTAAAAAAAACCAGTATACTCAAAAACATATGTGAAAGAACTAATCTACAAATGTTTCTATTGCAGCAACAACTGTATGAAATGAAGTTTATCAAGAACCACATCCACCAGGTAATTAATTAATTAATTATTATAATTAAGATTGATGAGACAGCCACATCGTGTACATCATGTTGGAGCAGGCTAATGTATGGTTTCTTTGTTTGCAGCATGCCCTCTCCACAGCCCGTGCCAACAGCAAGAGCAGTGCCTACAGCTTCGAGACCATCTACAATAAGGTAAGTCATCAGACCAAGCCATGTACAGTCTCTTGTATTCGGTGGGAAAAATCTAAACTTTCATTAATATCAATCTCTGGTTTTCACTTTAAGGCCAAGTACCTCTCTAATGCTCTCGCTCCTATTGTGACTATTCTCATCCGTGCTGTGAGAACTGATGACAAGGTTCAGGGATACCAGATTACAGCTTACTTTGACAGAGAAACTGCCAGACTTCAGGTCATTTTTGCCAACCTGGCTGAGAATGACAACTGGAGAATCTGTGCCGATGGTGTGATGCTGAGCGACCACAAGCTGATGGTAAAAACTAAGATTTGGTGATTTAGCAACAGTTGTGAGTCATATGTGTGATGTTTGAGATTTTACTTCTAATTTAAATTTCTCTTAGGCCAAGATTGCCTGGGGCATTGAGTGCAAACAATACAAGACTGAGATCACGGCTGAGACTGGTCTTGTGGGTAAAGACCCTGCAGTCGGTGTTAAGGTTGCCTGGGACAAACTTCCAAAGAGCATGATACGCTATGCAAAAAGGTAATGTCACAAACTAAGCAGTTTTCAAAAATGGTATTCTGTAGAACTTTCTTTTGGCATGATTTCATTTTCATTTTCCAACACACCTATCTAACATATAATTATTAATATTTTTTCTTAAATAACCTTTACTTTGTTGCCTACCTAGGATCTCTCAGTACATTTCCTGCAACGCTAAGGAATATGGAGTAAGCCTGGTAAAGGCAAAAAATGTCCGTAATCAGATCAGACTTTCTGTGGCTGCAGCTTCTGAGACAAGCCTGAATGTTGTGCTGAAGACACCAAAGGTGCACTTTTATTGCCCATTATTTGCACACAGAAAATGTCTGCATCATGTTTTGTCATCCATTTTCTACACACTTCACAACCGTTTTTTTTTTATATTTTTATATCACAGAGGACATTATACATATTTGGTGTGGCTCTCCCTATTGCTCTGCCAATTGGTGACACTGCTGCTGAGTTAGGATCCTACCAAAGCAACTGGGCTGACAAGATCTCCTACATGCTCACCAAGGCTCATGCAGGTGCAAACATTTAAATAAACATCTTTTACTGAATTGTCAGACTGAACATTAAATAGCTAACTTACTGATTCATCTTTTTCTTTTTACTCCAGCTGAGTGTTCCATGGTCAAAGACACAGTGATCACATTCAACAACAGGAAATACAAGAACGAGATGCCCCACTCTTGCTCCCAGGTTTTGGCTCAGGATTGTACCCCGGAACTTAAATTCATTGTTCTGCTGAAGAGGGATCAACCAGAGGAACAGAACAAGATCAATGTGAAGATCGGAAACATGTATGAACAGCAAGTATTTATATCTTTATTGAAGGAATTGTCCCCCCAAAAGACAAACAATCCAGAAAAAACTGTAATACATGTATTTCAATTGATTTTCAACAGTGATGTGGACCTGCATCCGAAGGGCAGTGTTATCATAGTGAAGGTTAACGGAGTAGAAATCCCTATCAACAACCTGCCATATCAGCATCCTACAGGTTTTTGTTTTTAAATTTAAATTTACCATGCTACAATTATTCAAACGTTGAAAATTAAAAATAACATTTATATATATTTGCAATCATTTCAGGCAAAATTCAGATCAGACAGAAAGGTGAGGGTATTGCGCTCCATGCTCCCAGCCATGGTCTCCAAGAGGTCTACATTGATCTGAACGAGCTGAAGGTGATACAAAAACTCGGACTACTTAAATGTATTTATTAATCTCCATACTGGTAATGGAGCAAACGCTGAACTGTTTTTTCCCAGGTCAAAGTTGTGGACTGGATGAGAGGACAGACCTGTGGACTCTGTGGAAAGGCTGACGGAGAAATCAGACAGGAGTACCGCACACCCAACAAACGCCTGACCAAGAACGCAGTCAGCTATGCTCATTCCTGGGTTCTATCAGGAAAGAGCTGCCGGGATGCCTCTGGTAATACTAACAGTACCTGCTTCACCCTTCCTATTAAAATAACATGTATACTCTGAATGATAAAATTAAGCATATAAAGAAACTAATAAAAGACTGCTATACGTATGTATAATTACAGTGCTTACCTTCATTTTTCACCCTTTTCCAGAGTGTTACATGAAGCTTGAATCTGTGAAGCTGGAGAAGCAGGTGATCCTCCATGGCCAAGTGTCCAAATGCTACTCTGTTGAGCCCGTGCTGCGTTGCCTGGCCGGCTGCATGCCTGTGAGGACAACGACTGCCACTGTTGGCTACCACTGCCTGCCCACTAGTGAGTCTGCAAGAAATCCCGGCTGGTTAATAAAAATGAATTATACTACATCTTATGTTATATGGCACCTAACTGCTTTACTTTCTCCATTTCTGTAGATTCTAACCTGAACGTCTATGAGGGTCTGAGCAGCATCTATGAGAAGAGCATTGACCTGATCGAAACAGCAGAAGCCCACCTGGCCTGTCGCTGCGCTGCTCAGTGCGCTTAATCTCATGGTCTTCAGTCATATTTTATTTACTTTTTGTTTCATACAAGTATTTGAAGTACTTTGTTTGAACTGTAAATTTCAATAAATTGCAGACCGGATGAAGCATGTCTTCTTTCCAAAAAATATTTTTTGCAAAATGTATACTGAGTGGTTGTTCATCCATTATATTCATTACCACACACCAAAAAATAGAAAAAGAAAGCTCATCAATGCTAAATCAAATTCATCACCTTGTAGCAACCCCAAATCTATCCAAAATACTGTTCCTCTTTTCCCACAATCTCTTCAATGCTAAACATTATTTCTTACAATCTTTGTTCACAAGAAGTCACAAAACTCTACAGTGTGAAGTATGAATGTGGCTCCAGGAGAATATAAGAGTCCAAAATATGATGAGAAAATAATAATTGTGTAAGTGCATATTTTTTAATCAAAATTAAAAATTTTGAGTATATAGAAAATAATAGTTATATATATAATAGCAAACATTGTAAGAGATGATAGTGGTTGGTGTTTAAATCAATTCAGGTCCAGTGAAGTATATTCATTTATTCAAAACAGAACCCTGAAGTCAGACTGTTAGCTAAGTAGTAATAGCCTCATGCTACCCTGTATGTTATGAAGATTCCGCGGCTTGTTAGTTGAGTTTAAAATGAAGTGTAAAAATGACATACAGCATTTTATATTTTTACACTTTGGTTTTTGTAGGGAATAAACAAACATGTTAATCAGTGAACTTTAGAGGTATTGGTAGGTTGTTTTGCCTTTGGACAGTCAGGCTAGCTATTTCCACATTTCTAGTCTTTGTGCTAAGCTACATAGCTAAACGTCTGCTGGGTGTAGCTTCATATTTACTGTACAGACGTGAGAGTGGTTATTTATCCTTTCATCTAATTCCAGGCAAGAAAGTAAAGAAGTGTGCCAAACTACCAACTACTCTTTTAAGTATGAAGCTAGAGCTGGGGGTTGATTAGCCTAGTTTAGCATAAACACTGGAAGCAGGGGGAAGTACAGTAGCTAGCCTGGCTCTATCAGCACCTCTAAAGCTCACTCAATTGTATCTTGCTTGGTTACATCAGACACAAATGGAAACATAAAAACGTCAATTTGTGGTTTCATGTAAGTTTATGGCGTACAAATTTCTTGACGAATGACAATCACTCCATCTGCCCCGCTTTCTCACGTCACCTTCAAATAAACAAGGTGGTCTTCAGAATCACAGTTGCAGTTGCAGACACAGTCAAATAATTATTCATACAGTATACCTGAGTATGTCCAAAAATGAAAGTTGCAGGTCCTGGCATATATAATATTAATTATATAATTGTTTAAAAAACAAATGGTGGTGCTAAAAGGAATTTGCATAAACTCATTATATTACATGTAGGCCTACTGCTTGTTCTTTGGGCATAATGAAACTGCATTGCACAGTGTTCTTTGTATATGAGTACTTGAAGGCAACAAAATACATGTGCGTACAAGGAGCAGTGAGTCAGTGGCAGAACAAAGGTCATATGAGTTATTATCAAATTTATTTGCCTGTGACGATTTTCATCTCAACAGAGATGACTTTTGGCAACAACATGCTTTTACCATTAGATCAGATTCAGTAGAATCAGGCACAGTTCTGTAACTGCTGTTAGAACCAAATTAGTTGTGGAATGAACTCTTGAATGCTTGCTTTGAATTTGCTTTTTGATTGGCTCCTAGAAGGACCTATTTTGAACTATGAAGTACACTCACCTAAAGGATTATTACAAGATTTCTTGTTAATGCCATTATCTAATCAACAAATCACATGGCAGCAGCTTCAATGCATTTAGGGGTGTGGTCCAGGTCTAGACAATCTCCTGAACTCCAAACTGAATGTCAGAATGGGAAAGAAAGGTGATATAAGCAACTTTGAGCGTGGCATGGTTGTTGGTGTCAGACAGGCTGGTTTGAGTATTTCCTAATATGCTCAGTTACTGGTATTTTCACACACAACCATTTCTAGGGTTTACAAAGAATGGTCTGAAAAAGAAAAGGCATCCAGTATGCTGCAGTCCTGTGGGCGAAAATGCCTTGTTGATGCTAGAGGTCAGAGGAGAATGGGCCAACTGATTCCAGCTGATAGAAGATCAACTTTGACTCAAATAACCACTTGTTACAACCGAGGTATGCAGCAAAGCATTTGTGAAGCCACAAAATTGTACAGTTGAAGACTGGGTTAATGTTGCCTGGTCTGATGAGTCTCAATTTCTGTTGAGACATTCAGATGGTAGAGTCAGAATTTGGCGCAAACAGAATGAGAACATGGATCCGTCATGCCTTGTTACCACTGTGCAGGCTGGTGGTGGTGGTGTTATGGTGTGGGGGATGTTTTCTTGGCACACTTTAGAACCAATTGGGCATTGTTTAAATGCCACAGCCTACCCAAGCATTGTTTCTGACCATGTTCATCCCTTATTGACCACCATGTACCCATCCTCTAATGGCTACTTCCAGCAAGATGATGCACCATGTCACAAAGCTCGAATCATTTCAAATTGGTTTCTTGAACGTGACAATGAGTGCACTGCACTAAAATGGCCCCCACAGTCACCAGATCTCAACCCAATAGAACATCTTTGGGATGTAGTGGAATGGGATCTTTGTGCCCTGGATGTGCATCCCACAAATCTCCATCAACTGCAAGATGCTATCCTATCAATATGGGCCAACATTTCTAAAGAATGTTTCCAGCACCTTGTTGAATCAATGCAACAAAGAATTAAGGCAGTTCTGAAGGTGAAAGGGGGTTAAACACGGTATTAGTAGGGTGTTCCTAATAATACTTTAGGTGAGTGTATGTTACATATATAACTACACTAACTAACTATAGACTATAAAAATGAAATTCTGAAGTGCAGTGATTTTTATTTTTTGAAAGAAAAAATGGACACTTGACAATCTTAAAGGCTGTCACCAAGGACTTTTGAGTGTATGGCTCCTTACAAATGTATGCATGTATGAATTGCCTTATAATGGTCAATTAGGGGATGAAGTCTTGAAGCCATTTTTCCCATTTTGCAGATTTGCCTCATTAAATGTTTACATATGTTAAGACATCATGCATTTTCTGTTGTGTATTATGAGGATAATGAATTGGAATGTCTTGTGTTTAGATTTCGTTCGTCCTTTGCACACAACATTCCGCAATGGGAGAATAAAGTGCTGTAGTCTATTGGTATTTCTTTAAACCAATCACAATCGCTAAGTGCTGGATGCAGGCCTATGGGAAGGAACTTGTTTTGGTAGAAGATTTGCATGTAGGGAGGTGAACTCTGTAACTAAAATGGCTGTTGAGTGTGTGATGAGAATTTTACAAAAAAAAAAAAAAGATAAATTGTCAGTTGCTCGGAGGATGTTTCCCGAATCGACCGGAGTTTAGAATGCCAACACAAAGAAAGCACCAGACTAGCAGTAAGGAAATGTAGGCACCCAATTAACATAGTTTCTTTGCATCTTTCCTCGTCGGAAGTTTCCAATTTCTGAGTACAATGGAAAGCATCGGAAGTGATAAGCTCCACCTGGGCAGACGGGGAAAACTAACATCTGCTGAAATAAAAAGCATCACTAACTGTGTGCTCCATTTAATTAAATTTAGAGCAGGAAAGTCGCCACAGACACTAAGATTGTATTATTTGACAAAGCAGCAAATACAAGCACTTTCATCAGTGGGTCAAATGTTCAATTAGCCTACCATTGTTTTAACTAACTTTTTGATAGATAGGTACTTTCTAGACAATTAACTACATGAAAATCTTAGCCTATATACAATAACTTTAACACATACACACATTTACAGTATATGCACACACCTAAGGATATAATAGGCAAATTTACTGTTACGAGTGACAGAACGGACCCAAACGCAGGACCTAGCTTCAACAAAAATGTTTATTAGGGAAATTAAAGAAAAGGGTAAGGGAGAGGGGACTCAGGGAGGACAGGGGAGCCTGAGGGCGAGGAAGCTGAGGAAGGGGCACTGGAAGCGGGGGTGCCGCGGAGTAACAGAGGTGCAGGCTGGAAGCAGGCGTGGAGGCAGAGTGGAGCAGGGAGCCGCGAGAAGGGGACCGGTTGGTGAGGCCAGCTGACTGGAGGCAGAATGATGGAGGTAATAACTGCAGAGGACAGGAAAAACACCGATAGTTAGGCAGGGGAGCAGACAAAGGGAACTATACAGGATTTCTGAAGAGCTTGGAGTTTGTATCACCAAAGTGGCAGAAACAACGATCAAGCGAAGATGGTGAGTAGATCTGGGGTTTAAATACTGTGCTTGATTGTAGCTAATGACTGGCAGGTGTGTACGGCTGGAAAAGTGATGGCGGGATGATGAACAGGTGTGTGTAATCAGCTGGCTGGCACGGGCAGGAGGGGAGGAGGAAAACAAAGAGACACAGAGAGGCAGGGCCAACAGCATGCGCGGAGTTTGCGGGGGGCAGGGGCAGCACTGCCCCCCCTGGTAGCTGAAACGGGTAGGCCCTAATTGCATTGTTTCAAAAATGAGTGGAATAATTACTTCTGACATAACCAGATATTTTATAAATACTTTAAAAACACAAAACAACTAAATGGGGATAGGTAATACATCTGATTTCATATACTGCTTTAGTAAAAATAATATTTTTTCAGGGCTCTGCCTCTCACCTGAGACCATTGTCGACACATATGCAGGACGCAAAAAACAATAATTTGTTGCACTAGTCGGGACATCTTACCGTGCCAACGTTACAATAAAGGTTGCCTAAATGCCATAAATTTGCTGTCAGCTTACTAATTGAATGCGCGTTTTGTGTAGATTTGGACTTTGATACGTTTTATTCCACTTTGTTTAAACGGCGAAGTTCACCTCGTTCACCTGTTTGGAGCTGACTGGTGAATATGACGCTTGTATAGGCCTTGCTGGATACACCGTGACTCTGTTTGTGGATCTACTGATCGCTGTGGATGACTTGTTTTCATGTCATTGGATTACGGCAAAATACGGATCTTTTTTCTTAACGTGTCTTAACGTTTTATGGTGTGATTGCGCTTGGTTTCTGCGTTTGGAGAGGCATCTCAACAGACTGTAGGTCCAACACTGATTGTTCACTGTTAGCCTACATGTTAGTTGAATTTAAGTGTCGGGGCATTCTGCCACCGTCTGTCTATTGTGCTCCAACACAGCCGTGCCCACGGGCGTCAGTTTGGCTTGAAATGTGCTGGGGACAGAGAAGCATTCGGAGGTACATTTCCACAAGTGCTGGGTACAATGACGCATACGTTTTTTTCTCTTTCGCGCAGGTCAGGTTTAATGTACGTAAACAATGACCAATGATTACCAAATTTCTCTCTAATATTGCTCCTCATAACCACGGAAAACTGTCAAAAAATAGAACCCAAAGTCCAACTATTATGGACGTTATCTGACATTTAGCGTTTCTGCTTCACATTTTCAGCAGGGCAGCGGAGCGGCTGTTGGTTGACTCCCAACGGTTCTCATGGGCTTTATAAGTCCTAACATGAAAAAGCTTAACGTGGTTTAATGTACCTAAACAACGATCAATCATCACCACGTTTCTGGTTAGATTTTTTGACAGTTTTCAGTGGTTATGAGGAGCAATATGAGAGAAATTTGGTAATCATTGTTTAGGTACAAGCTTTTTCCTCGCCATAGCCTGTCAAGTTCTTTTGACAGGCATAAGTGTTCATTTCAAGATATGGCCATGATAAATTTGGTGATCGTTGTTGAGGTAGGCCTACATTAAACCACGTTAAGCTTTTTCACGTTAAGCAAAACAGGCAGCGTTGTGAACAGAGAAGCGTGCAGCCTGCGCAGCAGCAGAGCGGCTGTGTCTGTGCCTGCCCTGTGGGGACAGAGATTGTTGTGGATTTTTTGCATCTGTCGCTCAAGAATTATATGTGTTATGGACTTATTTTTTTTAACTAAATTGAGCTCGAGGTTTTAAAATGTTACAATGTAAATTCAAATTTGCTTAAAAAAATAAACATGTTTCTTTAGCATGTTTGTTTTGTCCATATGTGATCGTGCTGTGTTCCCCAGGTCTCAGTTGCTACAATGAGTTTTTTTTGCCCCCCCCTGGCTCGAATGTCAAACTCCGCCTATGGCCAACAGAGAGAGTGATAGGAGAGGATAACAGAAATAGCAAGTAGAAAACTCAACAGAAACTCAGAGCCACCCAGACCGCAACCATCACATTTACTTATTTATGTTTGGGTTAATGATTACATAAGCATATGTATTTATGGCGCCTGCAATATCTTTCTTTATATAGAAGGTCCAGCTAACCAGCATGAGTTTAAATACACCTAAGGCAATGACAGGAACTTCAGAAATTGGGATGGCACTACACTGTAATCCTAAATTCCCCCTTGTCCGAGATTTCATTAAATGCTTCTGTGTAGTCATCTAATTCTCATGAACCTTCTTCACGTTTGTGAATATGAGTAGGCTACGAGCTGCTCCTGAGTTTTTCAATTACTACCCTGCAGCCAATGAGAATTGAGTATTCACCCTGACCATGGTATATTCAATATTAATATTTAAATTTGTTTATTACACAGCATTGTTGAATACTTGATTTTGACTGGTCAATCATGGCATTCTACGGTCCGTTACGTAAGGGTTAATGCCCGACGAGTCCATTGTCAGGTATTACAGTTTTTCCTCAATCGATTTGGTACATTTCTCCAAACTCAGGTAACAGCTCTCAAAACAGTTAACACAACAAACTAATAACAAATTCAGCTGAAGATACACAAAGAAATAAATGAAAATACATGTTTTTCATTAAGTTCTTAAAGGGGAGGGGTTCAGGTGTATAACAATGAGTTGTCACCCACAAACAAAATATTATGCAAATAAGTACATAGGTAAATAAAAAATAAAATGTACTGCATTCATTGAATCAATTAATTTATTAATCATGCCTCTCAATTACATCTGGCCAGAGAATTTCATCAACATCACAGCAAGAAAAAACACCTTGAATGCTGTATCCTTGACATGCTTGTGCCCCAATATCTCCACAGGCCTCTTCCATCGCTTCAAGAAGACTTGCTTGGTTGTAAAGGTTGTGATCAAGTACTTTCCATCTCCAAGAGGAGAATAATTCCTCAATTGGATTCAGGAAAGGAGAATATGGTGGAAGGAACACCATCCTGAAATGTGGTTGATTCACAAACCACTCTCGCACTAGTGCTGAATGGTGGAATTGGACATTGTCCCAAACAACTACAAAATTCCGCACCATTTGCTCCTGATCACCCTGCGGAAAGAGGATTTCATTGAAGAGGTTTAAAAGAAATGTAGGAGCCTTGCTTGTTGTATGGTCCCAAGACAGCATTGTGTGCCACAACACCAGTTGTAGAAATTGTGGCACAGAGTGTGATGTTGCCTCCTCGTTGTCCAGGGACATTGACTGTAGCACAACGGCCAATCAAATTTCTCCCTCTTCTCCTTTTTTGTGAGGATTGAAGCCTGCTTCATCAATATACAGGTACTCATAATGAGTTGCACTGCTATCCAACTCCAAGATTCTCTAGAGTGAAAAGAACATAAGGTACAATACAGTAAGTTAGTGTTTTACAGTATTGGCATGGATTGCAGTCAATACTACTGTGAAACTGTTGCTGAAGTTTGAGTTCACACTTTGAAGCAGCAGTATACATAGATATGCCTTAATCTTTTCACTTACAGTAGCATGGAATAATTTATGGACACATACTTAAAATTCAGGAAAAATATATCTTTGTGTTGACAGTAAAAGTGCAGTAATTGGGTTGCACATACTTGAACAAACTGGAATCGCAACTCCATCACTCTAAAAGAGTTCCTCTCAACGGGCACTTTGTATACTTGCTTCATTCGGATTGCATTTCTCCATAGAACATGATCAATTGTGGAGAGACTGCATTGGTGGATATTATGGAACAGTTGATTGTCCTGTGTTCTTTGCTGAATTTCTTTGAGGCGGAGGGTGTTGTTCTGGACCACCATGTCAACAATGGCATTCTCTTGTTCAATTGAAAGAAGTCTGTTCGTCCACCTGAATGTTCTCGAACTTCAATTCTGAAAAATGTTTGGACAAGCAGGAACATTTACTGTAGAAATCTAGATCTATGTCAAACAAGACTACATGGACTCTCGAAGTAGAATGATATAGTTACTTACCGGTTTTCCCTCTGAAATGTGCGGATAATTGAAGCCACTGTGGATCTGTTTCAATTGGGCTGAACTCTCTGCCCAGCTTCTCTCAGTGAGAGACCATGATTTATGACATGGTCAATAAGTGTGGCTCTGATTTCATTTGAAACACGTGTGTACCCTATCCTTCTATCTTTCCTCCCTCCTCTTACACCTTGCCCTCCTCTTCCTCTCTGTCCATCTCTTCTTATATTTTCTACTCTCTCTTTCCACTATACCATTGCCCTCCAATCTTTCCATCTCTTCTCCCTCTACTCCTCTATATTCTCCTCTTCCTACATCCTCAGCCCTTCTTGCTCTTTCTCCTACATCTTCAGCTCTTCTTGCTCTTTCTCCATCTCCTCTTCCTCTCCCTCTACCCTGTCCACCACCTCTCACTCTTACACCTCTTCCTTTTCCACTGCTCATTCTAGTCCTTTTTATTGTCTTTTCTCCTTATTCATCTTCTTTGTTGTTTTTCTCTTCCCCTTTTGTAGTTGTTGTAATTAAGACAGCTGTGTGAACAATTAGGAAATTGGCTTTTTCTGTGTTGAGTGGATTACTAACTCATCAGATATCAATTTGGGGTTAATTGAGGCCATAAGGTGTAAAGCTCACTATTTTACAATTCACAGAGTTTTGTTTGTTATGTTTTGAAAATGGTACAAAAATGCTTGTGATCTTTGTGAAGACCAATGAAAAAGCTGCAAATGTTTTTCCTGATATATTAAAAATTTGGTTGGCTGTATGAACTGCTGTGATAACATTAGGGAATTTTGTGCACAGTGATTTGAGAAAATTATGCTTTTGATTTGTAATTTGTATGAAATGAAGGATAATTTACTATCTGTTTAGGACAATTACAAAGTGTACAGATCACTGTGTTAACTGTTTTGAGAGATGTTACCTGAGTTTGGAGAAATGTACCAAATCGATTGAGAAAAACTGTAATGGACGACGGTGAGGCGTACTGCCGGAGAGCAGTGCTCATCAGCTCTTCAGGCTTATTCATCACCCTGTCGGGATTCTAATTCACAATAATGACCAGCTTGCTTTACATTATCCCGTACATAGAGAATTAGAATGCCAGGGACCTGAAGTAAATATTGACAGGTTTCAGTGTAGGGGGGTGTTATGTCAGGAGAGTGTGAATTGGCACCCCACAATTTTATAATAACTATAACCTTTAACAGTGGCCATCGGCCAATGCTACTTATAATCATAGGTAGCTTAGCATTATAAAACTAACCTTGTAAAGACATTAAGAAGATCCAATATGCTTTTTGGTACTATTGCATGAATTATTTTTTAAACATGGTTAAAAAGTATTGATGTGTATTTATGACTCCAGGTTGCTTAAATAATGCAAATGTAAAAAAAAAATCCATATTTCTTTTTATTGAAATAAATACCAAACAATTTCAACTTATATTTATTTAAATGTATAGCCCAATGTTTACAGTGAAATTAGTTTAGTTTTATTGTAGTTTGCAATGATTATCAATAATAACACTGTAATAAGACAGTTAGTTATATTAGTTATATAAGTTATATACATGCAAGAAATTAATTTACATTAATGTGTAATTAATACCATAATATATAACATAATATAAATAAATTTATATTTTTTCCTTTTGAAATACTATAAATAATTTCAAACATAGTGTCAGAGTAGCCTAAAGTAATGTGACTCAATCTGAGTCCAATAGGCTGAATCGACACATTTCACTTCAATATTTGCATAATGTTGCCAACAAATTAATTTTGACATTTTACAGAAAAGATATTTGCATTTTAACTGGTTTAAATGATGAAAAGAAATGCTTTTAAAATTAAAAAAAAGAAAAATACATTTAGGCTGATACTGGGACATGAGCTTCCTTGTGGCTCAAGTGCAGAAAAGGGGCAGGCAAACAGGATTTCCTGGTTAGGTGATGTCATCAAATATATGAAAGTTCAAAATAAAATACCCATTTACACAATTAAACAGAAAACAATGCATTTTATATTGTTTATTGTGAAAAAAACTAAGAAAAAGAATTTGTTGCCATATGGCAACACCATGCAATAGAGGTTAAGTTAACACACACTACAGTGTCTGTCATATTTAGTCAGACATGTATGAAGTACTAGAGCCCCAGACTTGAGTAAAGTACAAGTGCTCTATGAAAAAAGTGACTTGAGTAGAAGTTGAAGTGCTGATTAAGCACCACACTTCAGTGGAAGTACTAAAGTATTCAACATTGTTGTACTTAAATATTGCAAGTAGTTTATTTTAAACTTTACTACTCAAGTACTGAAAGTAAAAGTACAAGTATTGTGTTATGTAGTTATTAAAAAAAGCAGTCAAAAGTTTGAATATCATATCATATCATCCTAAAGGACACTCACAATTCCTTTGGCTGTAGCAGCAGTACAAGGACAGGAATGTACAACACCGCAGCATGTCATGAACCGCGGGTAGCTAGTTTGCTAGCGCTTACTGATAGCTCAAGCTGGTGTGCCATTTGTGTATTATATTTTTAACTTACCTTTTATATGTTTATTCAACTTCGACAAATTTCGCAATCTTTCAGGAGGCAGACTAGGCACTTCATTCTATATGAATTGTCTTTCACTCCGACAGATGAAAACATGGACTCTAAGTAGGGCCAGGGTTGGTCACCTTCCTCACCCTCACCGCCACGATCACTCAGCAGCAGAGCAAAAGGCAAAACGGGAGCGCACACAGTCATCTTATAAGACAGCTTGATCGCTTGATTCGCTCAACGATGAGCCAGCTTCATCGAACCTGGTGACGGAGCCATCTACCACTCTGGCAGTGATAATGTGGGTTTGGAACGATTCGTAACATTTTTATAATTGTAACGAGTAACAATGTAGCACATAATAAATGTATCGGAGTAAAAGTATTAAACTCATCGAAAATATGTACTGAAGTAAAAGTGGAAGTAGGAGAACAAAATAATACTCCAGTAGAGTAGAGATACAGCCTTTTAGTACTTAAGTACAGTAGTGAAGTAGTTCTATTTATTTACTATACATCTCTGTATTCAGTGCAGCACTAGTTGAGATGCCTTGCTCAATGACACATCAACAGGAAGAAGCACAGAGTTCTTCCTTTATGTTAAAGGGGTGATAGAATGATTATATAGGGTATTTCACACTGTTCCTTATGGTCTCCTAATGGGGTATGTAACATTGGTTGGGCTGAAAATGGCCTGGTTGATATTTTATTGGCCCTTATGCATCCCTGTGTTTTGGCCCTATTTGTAACAAGAGCTTTTCTTCCAAATATGGTATGGTCATGAATATTTAGATGAGCTGCGCACTGATTGGTTGAGCGACTTACACACGACATATTAGAGACACCGCTGATTGGTTGACGAAAACCCCAATACACATACATTAGAGAAGCGACAGAATCTCATATTCCAGACACTGCAATGTTTCATTACCAAATTCACTTCTGAGACTTTTTGAAATCAACTAATATTAAGCTGAAATATGGGCGGTTTTGAAAACTAATTGATTTGCATAGGACGATGTCGGACTAGAGCTGTACAAAGCTACGCCTGCCGATACTCTGCAGGAAGCAAAGTCACCCTTTGTGGATACTGCACTACGGGCCACGCCCAGCTGCATAACTGCATAACTACAATATATTCCGGTTTTGAATTTTGTCACGCCACTTTGATTTTAAGGCATTTTTATGAACGTGAGGGCCCTTTGTAGGACGAGCAGCTGCTTGCAATATGTCCCATTCATTACAATGGGGAAATACCGCAGCTAGCTAGCTACACTGTCGCCATAACTAAATTATATTTACAGTTTGAATTTTGTCACGCCACTTATATAACATCATTCCCCAATGTCTTATAAAGCTAACCGTTGTGTCCGATTTGATTTTAAGGCATTTTATGAACGCAAGGCGTCTTTGTAGGACCAGCAGCTGCTTGCTATATGTCCCATTCATTACAATGGGGAAATACCGCAGCTAGCTAGCTACACTGTCGCCATAACTAAATTATATTTACAGTTTGAATTTCGTCACTGTTGTGTTCTATCTATATATGTCTGCTGCATTCTACCACTAGGCGGCACTGTTGTAAAGCAGCTATAAGTTGAGACCCTGAGTACAGAGAGAGAGAGAAGAAGATGGCGACTACTGAATGTACCGTGCTAGTCAATGACCGTGCTTTGCTAGCATGCTCGCTATTAAGAACTGTTGTAATAATATAATGCTTCCTGTTGAAGTAAACGGCACTTGTTGAACATTACGGCGTTCTTCTTTTCACCAGCGTACACTACATTTTGGCGACGAGTGAACCTACGTCTTTTTGCATGCTTTTTTACTGATTCATCATGGCTAACGTGCCTGTATGGAGCCAGGACAGTGACAGTAACCTGTAGTATTGAAAATAAAAATTGGCATTGAAACAAATATTGGAACTGAAAAATGTTGAACTGAAATATAAAACACAAACATCAAAAAGTATTAATCTCACAAAGCTATTATTTTATTTCACTTTGACATTTGTTTGGATTATGATAGGTTTTTCAATGCCAATCTACATTTTTTCTTGATGTCTGACTTTTTTCAGTGACGTTTTTTTTTTTTACGCTGTCAGGATTTTTACAATGTCACTGGTTTTCAGTTTCAACTTTCTGTCACTGTTTTGGCGTAGGGAGGAGGGGCCTGAGAGGAGGGACAAAGGGGCGTGGTTTACAGGTAATTTGCATAGGCTACTGGGGAGAGACCGCACCTCCACAGGCATCCTCACCGATCCATGTGTTATAACCACACACCACCGCAATGGCTTCCCCAAGTTCACCTGGAACCTCCAAATCTATGTAAGTCTGTTTATTTCTGCCATTTTATTTCACGTAGAAGCAGGCTGGTTTACTGTTAACTTTAAATGTAGGCCTAATCTGTGCTGTTTTGACAGAGGTTAGAACTGTTCTCTTAATACATCCATGGTTAGCACACGTCAGCTAACGTGTGGCTAATTATAGATAATTCTCCCGCCGGGGATGTCAATCTATCTTTCATAATCTAGTATTTATAATAACAGTAATTCCTGTCCTTTAGGAGTCCTAAGGCCAGTGTTACTGCTGGTGCGCGCAGGCTTGACTCGCTTCGCATCTCTCATTAGGCTCCGTCATGGATGTCTTAAGAGAACGAGCTCAGCTCTCTCTACCTGTCGCTAACACTGGCACGGAGCGTTAACGCCCCTCCCCCCATAACTATCCTCCAATCACAAGTATAGCTGCTGACTGACAGGTTTCTAGGCAAATCACACAGGCAGAACGCGTTTACTGACATCTCCTAAAACTGGGAAAACACAGTTACTAAAAAACTGCCTTAGCTGAACATAAGTTAACATTATCATGTAAACAGTCCAGTACAATATTTTATAACTGTTAAACTGATATTATCGGTTAAAGGTTTACTTGGACATACATGTATAAACTTGTTTGTAAACAAAAACTAGTATGTCTGTAGTATTTCTGGCTTAAAGGCATAACCTTTACATTTCTCATCTGATTTCACTAAGTTGTGTATAAGTTACAGGCACCTTCGGCTGGGAGGCAGCTTATGGAGAGACTGCTGAAAAGGCTTCAGGAAGTTCTGCAACGTCAGCCTGTGGATTTTGACTATTTACACTTACACTGTTTTTAGTCATGAAATGGGACTTGTACCCTTCCATAGGCCAGTACACATTAACCCTCATATGCATTATCATTGCATTTACTGTAATAATTGTTATGAAATAGAGAGAGAATTCTTACTTGAATATATTTATTTATTATTCACTGAAAATGTATAGATTTAACTGTTTTGCTGGAGTCCATACTGTAAATGCATGTCATTTCAAAAACTGTTAAGGATTAAAATCAGTACTACATATAAAGTAGTAGTGGTATTTGTCATTTTAAAATAACAAACAAAATGTTTTTCCTGTGTTGTCCTGCCATGTTTATGTGTAAAGAATCACATAGTTAAGTGCAGTCATGCAAAGCTATCCGCCATTGGCTGCCCTCAGTTCTGCCACAGTCTGCGGCCTCAGAGGGCACTGGATGGGTGGTAAAAGTACTCCACTGGCAGACTCTTCTGTCACTCTGTCATGGTCCCCCTCCAAGAAAAGATCTTGTATATCCTGTAATTGACAAGTAATGTTAAAAGACTGAATTTGCTTTTAGAATACTTCACTAAACAATTACTTTTTTTGTAAATTAAATGCACACTTTAGGTGTGCATTTAATTGGTTATGCACATATGGCCATAATAAACATCCAAAACAAAATTGAAAAAAAAGGTTTAATTGAACATTTTGAAGCTGCACAGGGTCCTGGAGAAGTCTGGTAAAGTGTCAAGGTCCCTCTGGAGGCGTGGTACAAATATATAGTGGGTACAAAATAAATGCAGACTGTTGGAGGGATTTAGCAGGCGACCCTCTTAAAGACTGACTCATCAGTGCACTATTAATATCACTTTAAACCCCCAAGTGGGCTAGCTGATGTGGTATTAGCTAGCGTTAGCGCTTGTTCAACGGGAGACTTACTAACTAGCCACAAGTTAGCTGACGTGTGCTAACTTGTGATTGGAGGATAGTTATGGGGAGGGGGGGTAGGGCGCTCGGCCAGTGTTAGCGACAGGTAGAGAGAGCTGAGCTCGTTCTCTTAAGACATCCATGACGGAGCTTAAGAGAGATGCAAGCGAAGCGCTCGCTGCACCAGCAGTAACACTGGCCTTAGGACTCCTAAAGGACAGGAATTACTGTTATTATAAATACTAGATTATGAAAGATAGATTGACATCCCCGGCGGGAGAATTATCTATAATTAGCCACAGCCACCGTTAGCTGACGTGTGCTAACCATGGATGTATTAAGAGAACAGTTCTAACCTCTGTCAAAACAGCACAGATTAGGCCTACATTTAAAGTTAACAGTAAACCAGCCTGCTTCTACGTGAAATAAAATGGCAGAAATAAACAGACTTACATAGATTTGGAGGTTCCAGGTGAACTTGGGGAAGCCATTGCGGTGGTGTGTGGTTATAACACATGGATCGGTGAGGATGCCTGTGGAGGTGCGGTCTCTCCCAGTAGCCTATGCAAATTACCTGTAAACCACGCCCCTTTGTCCCTCCTCTCAGGCCCCTCCTCCCTACGCCAAAACAGTGACAGAAAGTTGAAACTGAAAACCAGTGACATTGTAAAAATCCTGACAGCGTAAAAAAAAAAACGTCACTGAAAAAAGTCAGACATCAAGAAAAAATGTAGATTGGCATTGAAAAACCTATCATAATCCAAACAAATGTCAAAGTGAAATAAAATAATAGCATTGTGAGATTAATACTTTTTGATGTTTGTGTTTTATATTTCAGTTCAACATTTTTCAGTTCCAATATTTGTTGTTTCAATGCCAATTTTTATTTTCAATACTACAGGTTACTGTCACTGTCCTGGCTCCATATGCCTCCGCCTCCGATGTTTTTGCCTTGCCCTGGAGAGCCGCCGATGCCTTTCAACATGTGGATGCGGATTTTCAACAACTACATGCTGGTGATTAATGCGACAGGGAATGCTTGGCCTGAGGCTCGCAAGAAAGCTACTTTACTCCATTGCCTCGGAGTCGAGGGACAACAGACTTTCTACTCACTGCCGGATACAGGTGACACATTTACCTCTGCTGTTGCTGCCTTAGAGAAACATTTTATGCCCAAAGTTAACGTTGTCGTGGAGCGTCATGCCTTCAGAAAGCGCACACAAGCACCTCAGGAGACTATTACACAGTATGTGGCTGCATTACACAACCTTGCTTCAAAATGTGGATTTGATGATAAAACGGATGAAATGATCCGTGACCAGCTAATTGAACATGTGACCAATGCAAGCATTAGGGAAAGGCTTCTGTTAGAACCGGATTTGACACTGGATAAAGCAGTTACAATTGCAACTCAAGTGGAATCTGCTGTTCAGCAAGCTAAAACGATTGCAGCAGGTGACAGTGTTTCAGTGCAAGCTGTACAGCCCCGTCCATACAAGAAATACAAACGTCAAACCCGCCCAAATAAGCCTGCCAATGCTCCTGCTACGTCCTCACGTAGCTGTTTCAGATGTGGTTCCGACAAACATGTAGCTAATTTCCCCCAGTGCCCTGCAGCCAAGGCAACTTGTAAATCTTGTCATAAAGTTGGACATTTTGCACATGTTTGCCGCTCACTCAAAACCAGTGATGTACATGAGATAGAGCTGCCTAAACTGACTGTGCTGTACTTGAGAGACCCTTGCCATGCACCAGATACACTTTTGTGCAAAATTACCATCCGTACACCTGCTTCCCTTGCCAAAGAGCTTGAACTAGTTGTGGATACAGGCTCTGCAGTATCCATTTTGCCACACCACATCTACGATATGTACTTCAGTGACATACCACTGCTCCCACCTACAAGTCGACTGGTGACCTACACAAGGAAAAGAATTCCAGTGCTTGGATGCATACATGTCACAGTGAGTAGAGCAGTTTCGACCTCCTCAGCCATGTTCTTTGTGGTGAAGAAGGGCACCCTTCTCCTAGGACGAGATCTCATGGCTGCCTTAAACATCTGCATTCAAGGCAATACTGTCCTACCTCCGTCCACTGCTCCTCCTATTCCTGTGATGGCTACTGACTCTACAACTGCATCCTGCATCCCTGCTGCTCCTGACATCGGCTGTGCACACAACTTTGTGCATAAGGTGAAAATCGACCATACTATCAAACCTGTACGTCAGAAACTACGACGCCTGCCTTTTGCTGTAAGGGCTTCTGTCTCAGCGGAACTGGACCGCTTGCTGAAAGCTGGCGTCATTGAGAAGATTGACGCATCACCATGGGTTTCACCTATCGTAGTCACAGGACGGAAAACTGGTGGAATAAGAATGTGCACAGATCTCCGTGAGCCTAACAAAGCGGTAGTTACAGACTGCTACCCCCTGCCTCATGTGGATGAACTGTTCGCAAACCTACAAGGTGCCAAGGTATTCTCTACAATTGATCTGGCTAATGCATATTACCAGCTGCCTCTCCATGAAGATAGCCGAGACCTCACAGCATTCATCACACACGAGGGTCTTTTCAGATACTGTAGGGTTCCCTATGGCCTTGCATCGGCCCCTTCAGCCTTTCAGAAAATGATGGCCGACATCCTCAAAGGCCTCCCAGGTGTCCAGAATTATTTGGAACTTTTTAAAAACCTCAACATGTCTGGTAACACTCAACACTGTCCTGAAAAACACCAAACCTCAAAATTTCCCCCAAAAATGAAAGAGGCTGGACTACTGCTTAATGACAACAAATGTCACTTCAGGAAGCCCTCTCTACGCTTCCTAGGCCATGTCATCACTGCAGATGGCATTCTTCCTGACCAAGAGCACATCGATGCTGTTCTGAAAGCCCCGCCTCCATCTGACATTGCTGCCCTGCGTTCCTTCTTGGGCCTAGTATCCTGGTACTCAAAGTTCCTGCCTAACTTTGCAACAGTTGTGGCCCCTATGCGTGCATGTGCCAGTGACAAAGACACCTTTATATGGACTCCTGCAGCACAAATCAGTTTTGAAGAAGTTAAACAACTTCTGGTGGACAGTCCTGCACTTGCCCTGTTTGACCCCTCTCTACGTCCAGTAATATCCACAGACGCAAGTGATTATGGACTTGGCGCTGTCTTTGCACAAGTACGACCTGATGGCACAGAGAAGCCTGTGGCTTTTGCTTCCCGCACACTAACTGCAACAGAGCGGAAATATTCAACTGTTGAAAAAGAAGCACTTGCCTGTGTGTGGGCTGCAGAAAAATGGAGAACGTACTTGTGGGGACGTCGCTTTACTCTCCGCACAGACCACCAGGCATTGACAACACTACTCAGCACAAAAGGAATCGGTCGGGCTGGAATGCGTATTGCCCGCTGGTCCGCACGCTTGCTCTGTTTTGACTATGATGTCATCTACCGACCAGGTTCTCAGAACTATACAGCTGATTGCCTTTCACGTCTCCCCTTACATGCACCTGCTGATTCTACCCTTGATGCAGAACCTGAAATGGTGGCACAAGTTTCTGCTATCCTAAGCTCCCTCGCAGTGGATGACTTTGACACTGCCTGCTCTGCTTGTCCTGAGCTGTCAGCCTTGCGCTCACAAATGGAAAGTGGCTGGCCTTTCTCCGTTAAGTCAGTTAGTGAAACATTGTCTCCATACTACAAGATCAGAGATGAACTCTCAGTAAAAGATAACTACATCCTGAGAGGGTCAAGACTCATTGCACCACTCGCCCTACGTCACACTCTGATCACACTTGCACACGAGAGTCACCAAAGGGGTCCCGTCCGGCACAAAGCAACGCCTGCGAGACCTGTACTGGTGGCCAAAAATGGATTCGCAAGTGCAGTCTTGCATAGCTTCATGTGTACTCTGCCAGTCTAACGATAAAACAGCCAGTACTCACCCTGCTCCTCTGCAACCTGTTCCACTGCCTGATGGGCCATGGAAGAAACTTGGGCTTGATATTGTTGGACCCTTTGACACAGCTGTTCCTGCCTGCAGGTATGCCATTACACTGACTGATTACTATTCCAAGTGGCCTGAGCTTGCTTTTTCACATACTGCCACTACTGCAGACGTTATCCAGTTCCTGACGTCTGTCTTCAGTCGTCATGGCAACCCAGAGAACATTGTTACAGACAATGGTGCACAGTTCACTTCTGCAGCTTTTGAAGCGTTTCTTCAGGACCGAGGTATATCTCATAGCAGAACTTCAGTCTATTATCCAGCTGCTAATGGAGCTATTGAGAGATTCCATCGCGTCCTCAGAAGTTGCATTCAAACCGCAATCCAACAGTCCCTGCCATGGAAAGAGACTGTACTAAACTGGCTTCAGGTGTACCGTGCAACACCACATGCAGCAACTTCCACAACCCCTCATGAACTCCTTTACGGAAGAAAAATGCGAACCAAACTGGATGTGCTTCCCCTGCTGCCTTTCACATCTCCACTGGATGCGTTTGCTAATGATTCTGTCCAGAGACGGCAGCGTACCATGCAGCATTACACTGATGCTAAACGTCGGGCACGCCCGCCTTTTTTCAAACCGGGAGAGAAAGTGAGGATAAGAAAACCTCAGCATGTCCCTAAAGCACATCCCAGATTCACTACCCCAGTAACTGTGAGAAAGAGAATCGGTCCTAACTCTTTTTTACTGAGTGATGGAAAGATTTGGAATGCAGCTCACCTTGCCCGCTTTCCGTCTGTGGCTGAACAAGACTGTGACACATCTTGCCTGCCACACTCTGACACCCGAGTCACTCCTGGACCCTCTAACGAACAGCCACGTGTTAAATACAAGCCTAAGTGGCATAAGGACTATGTCATGCCGTAGCTTGAAAATGAGCTGAGATGATTGGTTGTTACAGTTCAAAATATTACTGGTTAGGCACCAGACACATTTAAAATACAAGTGAAGAGTAATTCTTATGTTTATACTTACGTGCACTGTTTAAATGTTTAATGTGCCTTATGATAAGTTTCCCAATATACTGTGCTAATGCTATCTAGTGGGTATAATATGGGTATATTTTTAAGTTAAACAGTATAGGACAGCTACAGCCTTACCTTATTTTGATCTACTCTTTACTGTTGACACTTATTTTGAGCGTAATCTTTTACAGAAAAGGGAGATGTTGTGTTCTATCTATATATGTCTGCTGCATTCTACCACTAGGCGGCACTGTTGTAAAGCAGCTATAAGTTGAGACCCTGAGTACAGAGAGAGAGAGAAGAAGATGGCGACTACTGAATGTACCGTGCTAGTCAATGACCGTGCTTTGCTAGCATGCTCGCTATTAAGAACTGTTGTAATAATATAATGCTTCCTGTTGAAGTAAACGGCACTTGTTGAACATTACGGCGTTCTTATTTTCACCAGCGTACACTACAGTCACGCCACTTATAACATCATTCCCCAATGTCTTATAAAGCTAACCGTTGTGTCTGATTTGATTTTAAGGCATTTTTATGAACGTGAGGCGTCTTTGTAGGACCAGCAGCTGCTTGCAATATGTCCCATTCATTACAATGGGGAAATACCGCAGCTAGCTAGCTACTCTTTTGCCATAACTAAATTATATTTACAGTTTGAATTTCGTCACGCCACTTATAACATCATTCCCCAATGTCTTATAAATCTAACCGTTGTGTCCGATTTGATTTTAAGGCATTTTTATGAACGCGAGGCGTCTTTGTAGGACCAGCAGCTGCTTGCTATATGTCCCATTCATTACAATGGGGAAATACCGCAGCTAGCTAGCTACACTGTCGCCATAACTAAATTATATTTACAGTTTGAATTTCGTCACGCCACTTATATTACATCATTCCCCACTATCTTATAAAGCTAACCGTTGTGTCCGATTTGATTTTAAGGCATTTTTATGAACGCAAGGCGTCTTTGTAAGACGAGCAGCTGCTTGCTATATGTCCCATTCATTACAATGGGGAAATACCGCAGCTTGCTCACTTTCGCATAACTAAAGTATATTTACAGTTTGAATTTCGTCACGGCATGAATATTACAGGTTCCTCAAGGTCTTACAAAGCTTAGCTAACACTTGTCCGATTTCGGATATCAATTGAATGTATTTTTGTGAATGTCAGAGTTAGGAGGAGGCTAGCTAGCTCTCATTGATGGACTCCATCTCACCGCGGCTCTATCAATGAGACTCGCGGACAAGAGGCTTTATTTCCCCGATTGTTTGTTTAAATAACTCAACACACATACCCATTATAAGATTAACTGGAACCTGCGGGCTGCGGTAAAAGATTGCGGGCGTAACAAGCTCGCTGACACTGCGGTCAGGGTGGCGATGTAGCTAGCAACCCAGGCAGCACCAACACCAGCACTAAACTCCGACACACAGTCGGAGAAAATTTGCAATTAGCCATCCTTTTTCGTAAAGCGGCCCATATTTGAGCTTTATATGGTTGATTTCTCGCATAAAAAAGTTTCAGAAGTGAATTTTGTAATGGAATAGCAGAGATCTGCGTGACCTATCTAGATTCAGAAGACTACCTGATCTCAGGTCAGTTGTGTAGCCTATGTAAATGTTGGGGCGTGACTGTTCTCTTAAGGTTCCGGATTTTGAGACGCTTGCGTAAGCAACTCAGCTTTGTTGGGATTCGCCCGTTTTCAGCGGCAGTTTCAAAATATGAGATTTTCATAGTAAAGGGGTGTCAGTGGGACTTTGAGCTTCTATGTATGTCCTATTTACCCACCGAACTGTCGTTATTCAACTATGACAGGGTAAAATCGGTTTTGCATTCTATCACCCCTTTAAGCCCCCAGCTCTGAGGACACATTACTGACAGTCACTTAAGCTATCTGATTACACATACATGGCACTTTGATTTCTAAAAATCCATACCCCTACGTATTGAATATCATTCCTCTTCGCACTAATTTAAGCAAAGCTTCAGAATACTGTTATTGTTCACCAATCCAGACCATGTGGTAGCCTTCATGGATCAGGATTGTCAACAATGTGGCCAATATACTTTAAGACACATTTTTTGGAATATCTTGTACTGACATAAAGGAGTAAGCCCTAATATTACTCTAGAAAACTGGTGAGTACATTTGTCAAGTTAGTGGTTTGGTAAAACCAGAGATGAAATAGTTTTAAAAAGCAGCAACTTTCAGTTTATCCATTCTAAAAGTTGCACAATGTCAGCAATTTCATCTTCTCCTTCTAGTTTTACTCATTTACTGTACTTGAAAAAGTACTTGAAAATAAATAGTAAGAAAGGCAGCATCACATTGACTTGATTTTGATGCAATTTTATTTTCAATGTGATGATTTTGAAAAACTGTGAGAATGAAAGTTAAGTAAATAAATGGTGGAGAGCTGTTTGGAGAGTCAACAGTTGAACTGATAAAACTGCAGGTCGCGACACAATGACATATTTTTAAAAGACTGGAACATTCACATGTTTAAGCAACTGAAACAACTGTATTATAGCATTTTTACAATATTTTATTTCACTATGATGTTTTTATCAATAATCTATGTGAGTTTAAGTTATTGGATGCTTCAAAACTATAACAATTTAATTTTGGCCATTTATTGAATAATAAGACATTAGATATATCTGTGTAGCGAAATAAATTTAGGTTAAATATTTATAGATGAATATATAGATGTGTAATACTGTGAAATACTAAATAGATCTGCATTTCATCTGTTTACTGTAAATATATGGGGTGTCACATGAGAGAAAACCTATTTGGATTTTGGACATTGGGTTGTTTGTGCAAGGGAAGCCAAGAGTCAGGTTAAGATAACTTATGTCTGTGACATTTTTGCTTCTTGTTTTACTTCATTTGTTTAATTTGCAGGGTCAGGGCATGTTAACATTAATGACAATGAAAGCTGATATTTAGTTAATGATACATTTTAATGGGCACACACCCAGCAAAAACTGGCTATAAGGAAGCCCCTGGTTGCAGTCGTCCACTATCACCAGTCATGAGGGTGCTTGTGCTAGCCTTCACTGTGGCCCTTGCGGGTAAGTACATTTTTATTTTTTATTTTTATTTTAAACTAAATCAACTTAGGTTTAACTTAAAAATAAATGTTGCTTATTGTAGAATGATATATTCATGTAGATGAGTACATGGTAGCAATACTCCACTGATATTGTGTTATATTAGGAAAAAAAGAAAAAAAAATTGACAAGTTCTGCACTTGCTGACAGTGTAATGTTGTTGATATATAACCAGTGCTAGAGCAGTAAAATAGACACTGAGTCCTTTAGTTTTACCAACTTGCTTATCAGTTAAATGCAATTTGGAAAAAGGAGGAATAGCAATAGATTTAGATCATGTAGTTTGATACATTGTATATGTGGCTTCCAACAGTTTATCTATAATCACCTGCAAGAATTTAGTGTCACGTACTCTTTCAATATCAATTCCATTCAAATTCACAATCAGCCCTGACGCTACCAAACACCACAGATTTTGTTTTATTTTCATTCAGTTATAACCTGTTATTATCAAACCACTTTTTAAACCTTATCAATTCTCTTTCTACTGTTTTGATAATTACTGAATTTCATTTTGTCCCCTGAGGACATAAAATAACCTTTTTTTTCCTATTTTTTAGCGGGTAACCAGGTCAATTTTGGTAAGTTGGTATTCTATTATGTTAAAAATGTAATTTTGGTGTATAAATATAGAACATTTCTAAATCTCAGTTTTAAAATGTAATTGAAATTCAAATTAATTTCCTAGTTTGTTTTCTTATCTATTATTGCAGCTCCAGAGTTTGCCACTGGAAAGTCCTACGTCTACAAATATGAGGCCTTTATTATGGGCGGCCTTCCTGAGGAGGGTCTGGCACGCGCCGGAGTGAAAGTCATCAGCAAAGTTTTAATCAGTGCCGCAGAAGCAGACACCTTCGTGCTGAAGGTGAACAACATGAATAACTAGGGTTAGGATTAGTCAGTGAATAGAATAATAACTTTAAAACAAATTCTACGTGGCTTATAAACTATCAAGTATTCAACTCCTTCTAACTGTCACTCCTCCTTACAGCTTGTAGACCCGGAAATCTTTGAGTACAGTGACATCTGGCCCAAAGATGCTTTCATCCCAGCCACCAAGCTCACTTCAGCCCTGGCTGCTCAGCTCTCGACACCCATCAAGTTTGAGTATGTGAACGGTGTTGTCGGCAAAATGTTTGCACCCGCTGGCGTCTCTGAAACTGTGCTGAATGTCTTCAGAGGAATCCTCAACATCTTCCAGCTGAATATCAAGAAGACTCAGAACGTCTATGAGCTGCAAGAGGTACAAATAACTCATTTTCATAGAGTTCCACCCACAAAATGCTACATTGCTTGAACTGAAAAAATGTGATTGGATTTGTGTGAACTAGCCTGGAGTACAGGGTGTGTGCAAAACCCACTACATCATCAGTGAGGACGCAAAAGCTGACCGCATCCTGTTGACCAAGACTAAGGACCTGAACCATTGCCAGGAGAGAATCATTAAGGACATCGGCTTGGCTTACACAGAGAGATGTGCTGAGTGTGAGGCTGTAAGTGCATTTTCCTCTCACTTCATACTCTCTAATACAGTACACTGCTGGTCTGACAATATTGTGGGTCTTGTCAATGCAGAGAGGAAAGAGCCTGAACGGAGCCGCTGCTTTTAGCTACATCATGAAGCCAGCAGCCACAGGTTCTTTGATCTTGGAGGCAACTGGTACAGAGCTCATCCAGTTCTCACCTTTCAACATCATGAATGGCGCTGCCCAGATGGAGGCTAAGTATGTGGTTTAAATGAAAAAGAAGAGTGCAATAACAGTGACGTCAGTGCTATACTCTGCACACGTCACTGCACATTGATTTAGTGCTGATGTATAATCACAGGCAAATCCTGACCTTCATTGAGATCGCGACGGCCGCAGTGGAACACATCAGAGATGATGTTCCATATGTTCACCGTGGATCCCTGCAGTACGAGTTTGACACCGAGCTTCTCCAGATACCCATCCAGCTTCTGAAGATCAGCAATGCTGAGGCACAGGTACTTCAGGAAATATTCATTTGTTTTTAGAATTCATCCTGTGGCAGCAAATTTTAAGATGGGAAATGTTTTGTTTACTGACAGATTGTTGAGATTCTAAACCACCTGGTGACTTCCAATGTGGCCATGGTCCACGAAGATGCCCCTCTGAAATTCATTGAGCTCATCCAGCTGCTACGTGTGGCCAGATTTGAGAGTATTGAGGCCCTCTGGACTCGGTTCAAAGCTAAATCCGAATACAGGTAACTGCGACTTTTATTCAGAGAAGAGCTATGAAAAAAAACATGCCATGGATATTATTATAATATAAAATTTCTCTTTCCCAGGCACTGGATCCTAAATGCTGTCCCTGCCATTGGTACTCTTGCTGCTTTAAAGTTCTTCAAGGAGAAGTTCCTTGCTGGGGAGTTGAGTATTGCCGAAGCTGCTCAAGCATTTCTGGCATCTGTCCAAATGGTGACAGCCGACCTGGAGGTTATCAAGCTTGCCGAGGCAAGTCAATGTTAAAACTTTTCTTAAATATTTGTAATGATGTGGGAACTGGGACGCATAATCAGTTCTTTATTTTCATCACTCCTCAGGGCCTGGCCATGAACCCCAAGATACAAGAAAACCCAGTTCTGCGTGAGATTGTCATGCTGGGCTATGGCACCCTGGTTGCTAAATACTGTGCAGAGGACCCAACTTGCCCAGCTGAGCTAGTGAGGGTATGTATCTTTTTTTTTAACATGTTTTATATAACTCAAATTAAGTTATAACATCAGGGACACAAATGTTTTTTCTGTTGCTCCCACAGCCCATCCATGAACTTGTTATTCAGGCTGTTGCCAGAGGTGAAATTGAGGAGGTCATTATCACTCTCAAAGTCCTGGGTAATGCTGGACATCCTGCCAGCCTGAAGCCAATCATGAAGCTCCTGCCTGGCTTTGGAAGTGCTGCTGCTGGCCTGCCACACAGAGTTCACATTGATGCTGTTTTGGCCCTGAGGAACATTGCTAAGAAGGAGCCCAAGATGGTGAGACTACATTTTGCGATTCCTTCCATTACTAAGAATGAATACACTTAAGACATGTTTTATTTATAACATTCATCTTTGTGAATTAGATCCAGGAAATGGCTGTTCAGCTGTTCATGGACAAGGCTCTCCACCCAGAGCTACGAATGGTTGCTGCTATCGTAATGTTTGAGACCAAGCTGCCAATGGGTCTGGTGACTACTCTCGCCAATGTCCTCTTGAAAGAAAATAATCTGCAGATTGTTAGCTTTGTCTACTCCTACATGAAAGCCATGACCAAGAACACCGCTCCTGATTTTGCCTCTGTGTAAGAACTTACATAATATTTCATTTTGCAGTATTTGGTTTGCTATTTAAACATGTCAGCACAAATAATTGCATATATTTTATTGTCTACTTTCAGTGCTGCTGCCTGTAACGTTGCTGTGAAGCTCCTTAGCCCCAAATTTGACAGAATGAGCTATCACTTCAGCAGAGCTTTCTATTTAGATACCTACCACAGTAAGAGCACAACAGGATCATAATTTGTCATCAAAGTTTTTAGATTAAAACATGGGTTTTGATGGTTCTCATATTTTGCCCTACAGACCCCTTGATGATGGGTGCTGCTGCTAGCGCCTTCTATGTTAACAATGCTGCAACTCTTTTTCCAAGAACCATTGTGGCCAAAGCTCGCACCTACTTTGCAGGAGCTTATGCTGATGTCCTTGAGGTATGACAATCATGTCTTACATAGCTAATTAACAGAACCAAAGGCTCTCATATATCTGGCATATGCCACTCCCATCTTATACACCTTTGCACAATGCAAATGTGTCAAATCATAACAGCAAAAAGGAAATTTAGCTAGCCTTTGGAATTAATGTCTACATCTCAGGCTGTTTACCAATGTCATGAATCCTAACTTTAACATAACAGATTCAAATTTTCTGTCAACAAGCTTCATTATTTTGGCTATATTCACCTTGCACATTATATTTTTAGTAATAATTTTTAAAATACTAACCCATCAAATAATTTTCCTTTTTTTCAGCTTGGAGTAAGAACTGAGGGAATGCAGGAGGCCCTTCTGAAAATACAAAAGTCTCCAGAGAATGCTGACAGGATGACGAAGATGAAACAAGTTATAAAGGCTGTAAGTTAAAGAGATGATGATAATATATGTATATATTTTAAAAAGGAATTATGTAATCAAAACACATATAAAGTTTATTAACCGTTTTCTTTTTTTGCACAGCTTTCTGAGTGGAGGGCTCATCCTTCCAGCCAGCCTCTGGCCTCTGTGTATGTGAAATTCTTTGGACAGGAAATCGCATTTGCCAACATTGACAAAGCCATTATTGATCAGATTATTGAGGTAGGGCATATTCTACTGTAACTAGTCTACTACCTGCTAAGTAATCAATGGTTATTAACTGAATATCTGATGTCCTATGAGCAATTTTGTGTTTACAGCTTTCCAGAGGACCAGCAATCCACACTTATGGCAGGAATGCTTTGAATGCTGTGATGTCTGGGTTCGCATTTCATTTCACAAAACCAATGCTGGTTGCTGAAGTTCGTCGCATCTTTCCCACCACCGTTGGTCTGCCCATGGAGCTCAGTTTCTATACTGCTGCTGTGGCTGCTGCCTCTGTTGACCGTAAGTTGCACTTGTGGAGCTTAAAGGTAAAATATATACTGTTCTGTCAACATAGTGTTTAAAGCTGGCCCCTCCCCCTGACTCAGAGTCAGCAAGTGAGAGAGAGAGAGAGAGAGAGAGAGAGAGATAATGAAGAGAGGAAGTGCCAAACAATTGTTTCATGGTGGTTATGTTCTAAAGCACAAATAAACAAACCCACACTTCTGAAGGAAGATGTCACATTGCCGGATTATAAGAGGATGCAGAGCTTCATCCTGTCAGTTTCCGTTTGTGTATTGAAAAACCTGTTAGGCAGTATGAGATGCCAAGGGGTAAAATGGCGGTTAAGAATAAAAACGGGTTGCACAACCTGAACGCTGTTATTGGCAGGGGTTACACACCCACGTGGGGCCAAAAGGCATTTTGCTGATGCAGAGGGCAGGTTCTCTGCAGATACAGAATCCACCACAAACTTCTTGTGGGTCATAAGTGATGATTGAGAGATGATTTTTGTATTAATCTCTACTATACTAAAATTATTTATACAGATAGTGAAAATGTTATTGTTCACAGTCCAAGCCACTGTGACACCACCTCTGCCTGCGGACTTCAATGCTGCCCAGCTTCTGAAGTCTGACATCAACATCAGGGCTGACATTACTTCAAGGTAATCTAGGTGCAGCTTATTAAGATTCTTCTCATCAGTTTAAAACAAAGGTTCTTAGGAAAATCCTACTAAAAAATGTTTCTGTCCCTTGCAGTGTGTCCATGCATACCTACGCAGTTATGGGAGTGAATACTGCTTTCGTCCAGGCTACCCTGATGTCAAAAGCCAGAGTTCACACAACTGTTCCTGCAAAGATGGAAGCAAGAATTAACATGATTAAGGGGAACTTCAAGCTGCAGTTCCTGCCTGTTCAGGGCATCGATAAGATTGCAACTGTATTGTATGTACTTTTCCTCATCACCAAGTGTAATTTATCACCCAGTTTTGAAATTCTGTTTTCTTAAAACAATTTTTCCTTCCTCCAACAGTGTTGATACTTTTGCTGTTGCAAGAAATGTGGAAGACCTTGCAGCTGCCAAAATCACACCAGTGGTTCCAGCTGAAGTTGCAGCACAGACATCAAGGGAAACCTTTTCTTCAAAGATTTCAAGGATAGCATCCTCTCTGGCTGATGATATGGTGAGTTTGATTCAATTACATGTTCCAACACAAACATTAACCCGCATCAAATTAATGTGGTGACCTCTGTTGTGCTTTTACAGTCAGTGTCATCTGAAATCCTTCCTGTTGACTTGCCAAGTAGAATTGTCCCCAAGGCCTTTGAAAAGAAAATGTGTGCTGTAATCGAAACCTTCGGAATCAAGGCATGCACTGAGATTGAATCTCGCAACGCAGCCTTCATCAAAAACTGCCCACTCTACACCATAATTGGAAAACATGCGGTCGTTGTTGAGGTTGCTCCAGGCAAGTGAAATGGATGACATTAAATTACTAATATAAGTAATTTTGTAAGAAGTTGCTAAAAAGTAAGATATGTACTTATCTATTTGGTTGCAGCTGCCGGACCAGTCGTCGAGAAGATTGAAATTGAGGTTCAGGTTGGAGATAGGGCAGTAGAAAAGATCCTCAAAGTCATTAACCTGAACGAGGAAGAGGAAATAAATGAGGACAAAAACGTCCTGATGAAACTCAAGAAAATCCTGGTTACTGGTCTGAAGAACAGCACAGCAGCATCCTCCAGCTCCAGCAGCTCCCGCTCCAGCAGCTCCTCCTCCGCATCATCCAAGTCCTCCTCCAGCTCCTCCTCCGCATCATCCAAGTCCTCCTCCAGCTCCTCCTCCAGATCCTCCTCCAGCTCCTCCTCCGCATCATCCAAGTCCTCCTCCAGCTCCTCCTCCAGCTCCTCCTCCAGCTCCTCCTCTCGCTCCAAGAGCAAGGCAGTTGGCAAGGCATCAAAGAGACTGAGCAGCTCCTCCAGCGCACGCTCCAGCAGTGCTTCAAGCAGCCAGTCTTCTCTCATGTCCAGCAGCCCCTCCTCCAGCTCCAGCTCCAGCTCCAGCTCCAGCTCCTCAAGGGCCAGATCATTGTCCAAGGTGAGACAGCTTTACCTCAGAGCATGTAAAAAACAGTAGACTCATACATATGTGAAAGAACTAATACAAAACAAATTCTATTGCAGCAACAACTGTATGAAATGAAGTTTATGAAGAACCACATCCACCAGGTAATTATCAGATTGATGAGACAGCCACATCGTGTACATCATGTTGGAGCAGGCTAATGTATGGTTTCTTTGTTTGCAGCATGCCCTCTCCACAGCCCGTGCCAACAGCAAGAGCAGTGCCGACAGCTTCGAGACCATCTACAATAAGGTAAGTCATCAGACCAAGCCATGTACAGTCTCTTGTATTCGGTGGGAAAAATCTAAACTTTCATTAATATCAATCTCTGGTTTTCACTTTAAGGCCAAGTACCTCTCTAATGCTCTCGCTCCTATTGTGACTATTCTCATCCGTGCTGTGAGAGATGACCACAAGGTTCAGGGATACCAGATTACAGCTTACTTTGACAGAGATACTGACAGACTTCAGGTCATTTTTGCCAACCTGGCTGAGAATGACAACTGGAGAATCTGTGCCGATGTTGTGATGCTGAGTTACCACAAGCTGATGGTAAAAACCTAGATTTGGTGATTCAACATCAGTTGTTTTACATCTATGTGAAGCTTCAGATTTAAACTCTAATTTAAATTTATCTTAGGCCAAGATTGCCTGGGGCATTGAGTGCAAACAATACAAGACTGAGATCACAGCTGAGACTGGTCTTGTGGGTAAAGACCCTGCAGTCGGTGTTAAGGTTGCCTGGGACAAACTTCCAAAGAGCATGATGCGCTATGCAAAAAGGTAATGTCACAAACTAAGCAGATTTCAAAAATGTTATTATGTATATGTATAACCTTAATCAGGCATCCTGGATGAAGACGTGTTTGGGAATTCATTACTTTCTTTTAGAATGATTTCATTTTCAGTTTTTTTTTTTTTATAAAACTTTATTTTTATGCCTACCTAGGATCTCTCAGTACATTTCCCGTGTCGCTAAGGAATATGGAATAAGCCTGGTAAAGGCAAAAAATGTTCGTAATCAGATCAGACTTTCTGTGGCTTCTGCTTCTGAGACAAGCCTGAATGTTGTGCTGAAGACACCAAAGGTTCAGTTTTATTGCCCATTATTTGCACACAGAAAATGTCTGCAGCATATTTTGTCATCCATTTTCTACACACTTCAAAACCGTTTCTAATATTTTTATATCACAGAGGACATTATACATATTTGGTGTGCATCTCCCTATTGCTCTGCCAATTGGTGACACTGCTGCTGAGTTAGGATCCTACCAAAGCAACTGGGCTGACAAGATCTCCTACATGCTCACCAAGGCTCATGCAGGTGCAAACATTTAAAGAAACATCTTTTACTGAATTGTCAGACTGAACATTAAATAGCTAACTTACTGATTCATCTTTTTCTTTCTACTCCAGCTGAGTGTTCTATGGTCAAAGACACAGTGATCACATTCAACAACAGGAAATACAAGAACGAGATGCCCCACTCTTGCTCCCAGGTTTTAGCTCAGGATTGTACCCCGGAACTTAAATTCATTGTTCTGCTGAAGAGGGATCAACCAGAGGAACAGAACCAGATCAATGTGAAGATCGGAAACATGTATGAACATAGTATTTATATGTTTATTATTTATATCTTTATTGAAGGAATTGTCCCACAAAGAAAACAAACAATCCAGAAATTAACTGAAACACATGTATTTCAATTGTTTTTCAACAGTGATGTGGACCTGCATCCAAAGGGCAGTGTTATCATAGTGAAGGTTAACGGAGTAGAAATCCCTATCAACAACCTGCCATATCAGCATCCCACAGGTTTTTTCTTCTTCTATTAATTAAAGCATAACTGTCATGCTACAATTATTCAATGTGTTGAAAGTTAAAAATCACATATTTATATATATTTGCAATCATTTCAGGCAAAATTCTGATCAGGCAGAAAGGTGAGGGTATTGCGCTCCATGCTCCCAGCCATGGTCTCCAGGAGGTCTACATTGATCTGAACGAGCTGAAGGTGATACAAAAAACTCGGACTACTTAAATGTATTTATTAATCTGCACATTGGTAATGGAGCAAACGCTGAACTGTTTTTTCCCAGGTCAAAGTTGTGGACTGGATGAGAGGACAGACCTGTGGACTCTGTGGAAAGGCTGACGGAGAAATCAGACAGGAGTACCGCACACCCAACGAACGCCTGACCAAGAACGCAGTCAGCTATGCTCATTCCTGGGTTCTGTCTGGAAAGAGCTGCCGGGATGCCTCTGGTAATACTAACAGTACCTGCTTCACCCTTCCTATTAAAATATCATTTATACCCTGAATGGCAAAATACAGAATATAAAGAAATTAATAAAGACCACTGTAAGTATGTATATTAACAGTGCTTACCTTAACTTTTGAACACTTTTCCAGAGTGTTACATGAAGCTTGAATCTGTGAAGCTGGAGAAGCAGGTGATCCTCCATGGCCAAGTGTCCAAATGCTACTCTGTTGAGCCCGTGCTGCGCTGCCTGGCCGGCTGCATGCCTGTGAGGACAACGATCGCCACTGTTGGCTACCACTGCCTGCCCGTTGGTGAGTCTACAAGAAATCACGGCTGGTTCACAAAACTGAATACTACATCTTGTTATCTTATATGGCATCTAACAACTTTACTCTATCTTTGCAGATTCTAACCTGAACGTCTCTGAGGGTCTGAGCAGCATCTACGAGAAGAGCATTGACCTGATCGAAACAGCAGAAGCCCACCTGGCATGTCGCTGCGCCGCCCAGTGCGCTTAATCTTGTGGTCTTCATTCATATTATATTTTACTTTTTTTCATAAAAGTATTTTAAGTACTTTGTTTGAACTGTTATTTAAATAAATTGCAGAACAGGTGAACCATGTGTTATTTACAAAAACCCTTTACAAATGCAACTGCTAAATGTCAATAAAGCAAAATTAAATATAATTCATGTAATTAAGGGTCCAAGCCTGAGGGGGCTGAGAACCGCGTTTGCAAGGAAACACGCTTCACAGATCCAGCGGAGCTGTGGAATCCTATTGTTTTCCTTAGGATTATTAGGGGTCCAAGCCCGCGGGGGCTTGGGAACCGCGTATGCAAGGCAATCACAGGTTCACAGGTCCAGCGGACCAAACACAAAATTTTGCATATCTCAGCCAAATTAATAGGTATCAGAGCAAAACTTTTTTGTTTGGTATTTTTGTTCGACATACCACTCCGGGGCGCTGTACTAAATTTGACGAAGATCGACCATTAGGGGGCGCTATAATAAACGTAGATGCGTTTAGCCAAATAACTCCATGCATGTAAATGGAACATTTGCAATTGCAATTTCTCTGCCGTAGTAATTGCTATCAACATGAAACTTGTGATGCTTGTTTGGCATGCTGCTCTGAGGCTCTGTACCAAGTTTGGTGACGATAGGCCATTAGGGGGCGATATAGTCAATGTAGACGAGTTTTGGCCCTTTAAATCAATGTAAATGGGATATTTGCAATGTCAATGTACTACAGACCTTGCATATGGGCTGAAATATGTGCCACCAGAAACATTTATATTTGAATTTGAATTGCTATCCTTGAATAATTGCATTGAAAAACTGAATATGAATAGTGTAATTTGAAATTGAGTTTATTCGTTTGGAACTGAAGTCCAATAAAATTTGATCCTCGCTGAAAATTCAACTCTTTATATATATCTTCACATTCAGTTCTCACAATTCAAATTCAGTTCTCAAAATTCAATTTCAAGTTACTGTGACAGACATCTGGGTAGTTGAAGGATGAAGGAAGAGCAATCAAGCGCAGATCGATTGATAGGGCGTTTCTCAAAGTCAAGGATCCTTCCTTGGTAGGACTGGTCCTTCCAAGTCAGGTCCTTCAGAGGCTTGGCCAGGCTATGGCATATGGCAAGCACTTTTAACATTTAAAAGCTAAGTTTGACTATCCAGAATTAACATTGTAGATATCAACAATGTTTTTCTGACTAGTCGTAATTACATTTTGGATATTTGGAATTGTCATTCTAGATATCTGTAACGTAATTGTGACTAGTTGAAATTGCGGATATCTGTAATTCAGTTTTTACTAGACAGAATGAAAGTTAAAAGATATCTCAAACGTCATTATGACTAGTGCAAATTATTGTGCATGACGTTGCTCTATTTTAGATATCAATCAGTGCTAATTACAAGTTAACAGTTAACAGGTGCTCTGCCTAAAGTGGGATGCGGGCCTAATTTGCATACAGATATCTGCAATGTCATTTCACCTAGTCAAAACTCAAATTCAAGATATCTGTAATTACATTTTGACTAGGCAGAATGAAAGTTACAGATATCTCAAATTTCAGATATCTCTAATCAAAATTCATTTCAAGATATCTATAACTTGATAATAGATATCTACAATTAAATTATGACTATCCCTAACTGCAGTTTGAGATATCTACAACTCCATTTTAACTAGTCATAATTCCAGTTACAGATATCTACAACGTAATTTCGCCTAGTCAAAACTTAATTTAAGATATCTCAAAATGAACATGTAGATATCTTGAATTGAGGTAAATTAAAGATATCTTGAACTGGAGTTATGACTAGTCAGAGTCAAATTGTAGATATCTCAAACTGGAATTACAGATATCTACAATTCAGTTGCAGATATCCGTAATTCACATAGTGGATATCCGCAACTGAATTGTAGATATCTGTAATGATAAACCCCATACAAATGAATGTCAAAAGGGACGTCATTTGTCCTAGGAAGAATGTCTTTGTGGATATCTGAAATGACAATTATGGATAGGAAGAATGTAGTTGCGATATCTGAAATGTTTTTTTTTGACTAGGCAAAACTGAATTACAGATATCTGCAACACATATCCAGTCTAGCTGTTAGCTAAATGTTAAAAAGGCTTGCCATAGAGAACACGTAAATGGAACAGGCTAGCAAGCGTACATCATTGCGTGCTTGCGTCATTGAAAATGTTTCGCCTTCCCTTCCGTGCTGCATTTCAAAACACTGGACGAAATCATAGACAGTATATAATGGACCAACAGACCCCGTTGCTCTGGACGGAGACCAGTGAAGGCTGGAAGCACTTTTCTGGTGATGGCCAGCTTTACTGCGCAGCCTCCAACTGAGAGAGACAGCGTAAATGTGCCGTGAGCAACGTGTCTGAAAGTTGTAAGTCTTCTGGTAGCTGTGCCAAGAGAAATCTCAATCATTCCCAATCTTACAGAGAAGGAGAGTCTAGGTATATGTAAGGAGATAACATAGTCACAGGCTAATTATTGCTAACTAAAATGCTAGTTAACATTAGTAATTAATCCTAAACAGCTCATGTAAATCAAAACTGCCTGCAAGCTTATCCTGTATTATACGGTAATTCCTCTACTTTGTGACACAATCGTTAGCCTATTTTTACAAAAATGTCTGCTACGGAGCCATAACGTGAAGTACAAGGTAATGGAGCCTTTTATACATTGTCGTGTTTCTTTAGAACTAAACAATGGACAAATAGAGTCTTTAAACGCTTCAGATGTAAAGTTATTCTCTGTCAAGTGGCGCCAAAATGAATGCTAGTCAGTGGAATGCTAACGGGAGGTGATGGCCAGGTAGCAACAAAATGGCGCCATAGGAGGTTCGAGTTCTGAAGCGAAGCTTACCCCCTTGGACGAAATAGATGTGGAACTGTGAATTGTGCCTTTACAAAAAAATTTGTTGAGATGGAGAAGGTGAATCAGCATCAGTCTGCTTTCAGGGGAGAATATTACGTTGACAACTTTGCCCGCAACATGTGAAGGTAGGTAACGTTACCGACTGATAGGCTATAATGTAAGAAATATTGTTTTCTCTTATTTATCCCATGTCAATAAATTAAAAACTCGTGGGAGTTCATGTTTGTAGTTGTCATAACACTTTATTTCCGGTAAGGAGAATTGTATTAATTAATCTTAATTACATTAAGCTTACAGTAGCTAACAGTTGTTGTAGTTTACTTCATACATGTAACATTAGCTCATTAGCTTCTAGCTTTCAAACAAATGCGGTGCAAAATATTATCAGCAACTACAAGGTAAATACTACCGGCTAATGAGCTACCACAGACAGTATGATATGCAGTAAACTGCAAGTGAGAAAGGTTAAATAGTACTGTAAACACACAAGCTACAAGGCTACAACCAACATATGAAAAGTCATAATAACAACACCATTGATAAACACCCACTAACACAGTAAAGGTAGGTGTAAGTTTGTTAAATGGTCAACAGTTGTCAGTTGAGACCAAGATGAAGAAAGTACACCACTGAAGTACTTTCATGTTACAGTATTCTTAAATATACTTGTGATACAATTCTAATCTTTCACTTTCTGTCTGCAGTCTTGAAGCAACACCATCATCGGCAACTGAGTCTGATCGCCGCTTAATGTTGAATATACTTGTGTACAGTATATAATAATGTTTGAATAAATGTTATAATAAAGATACATGTTTCATTAATGTCTTTTTAGAGCTTGTGTCACGGGGCGGAAGTTGATTTTATTTGAGCATGCTTTTATTTGGATTTGCTGTGGTTTTACCATTTGCTGTGTTTTTATCTTTTATATTGCATGCTTTTATTTTGAAACATGTGGTGTGTGTTTTTAATGTTACTTCCGCCAGTGAACATTTTAGCAATCAGAACTTAATGACTCGCACCTGGGAGCCAGAGATGGGACTGACAGTTTTTTTTTTTTTTTAGATAAAAAGGGCAGAACAGCAACAGAGGGTTATGGAAGACACACATGGGAGAGACGCATAGAAGATGGAGGACACTGAGAGCGAAGAAGCACATGATGGAGGACACAGAGCGAAGAAGTACAAGAGACCAACAGGAGAACATGAAGGAGGATATGGAGAGAATGAGAGCCCCACAGACGGAACGGAACAGACAGAGAGGAGCGGACCGGGAGACACAGAGAAACTCAAACACCGATCGCTAGCGGCAACAGTGGGAGAAGGTAAAACTTCTCCCTTCCGCGTAAGTCTCTTTCTAAGACTGGAGTTTGTTGTGTGAATTGTATGATGCGGTGGCACTTTTAAAGGACGTTTGACTGGCCTAGAGTTCTCTTTTACAGGCTATGCCTCAGGAGAGGAGCCAAACGGCAAAGAAGCTGGTTGCCAGCGGAGACCTGTGGACATTCTAATCTCTCACTCCTGTTCTGTTGGACTATTTTTAGCTTGATTTTAGTTGGTTGTGTTTTAGTTTTTAAATTCTTTAAGGAGGAATTTTAATTGGGTTATTTTATTCTTTTTAAATTTTGTTATTCCTCTTCTGGTTTTTATTAATTTTTCATTTTTTAAATACACCTGTTTTACGGCTCTCCCCTGAAAGGACCTGTTTTTAATCTTCTACCTTAATTTGGAATTGTTGTAATTTTATGAGGTCCTAGGCCTCACCAAAACCTAGGTGGCGTTGTCACCCCATACAATCAATTTGATAGTTTATCCACGTGCTCACGTAACCATTACGCTTTGGGTTCCGTTTTCGCATGCTCCCTGGGATGGGGTCCAAGCCTGAGAGGCTTGGACCCCATCATAACTGTTTGCAGTTGTAGTTATAATACTGATAGGTCGTTCATACCTTATACTCATTACCACACATTTAAATGAAACCTAGCTAAAATAATAAAATAAATATTTTAAACCAACAGCAAGGGCCAAGAGCCAAAATATAAAAAGAAAGCTCATCAATGCTGCATCAAATTTGACACTTTTTTGCTACACAATCTATGCAAAACACTTCCTCTTTTTTCCACAATCTCTTCCAATCCAAATATTTTTATAAAGCACATTTAAAAACAACAGCAGTTGACCGAAGTGCTGAACAAAAGATAACAAAAACATAGAATATAGAAAATAGTATAGTAAAAACACAAAGACCAGGGGCCCGTTTCAGGAAGGAGGTTTAACAAACTCAGAGTCTAACCCTGATCTCTGAGTTGATTTACCCTGAGATGGGAAACTCAGAGTCAGCTGATTTGAGTTGGTTCAATGAACTCAGAGCAGGTTCACTCAGAGTTAAGAGCGTGCACCACCACAATAAAAAGGCAGCATGAATGGAGCCATGATACTACGATTCACCATGGTAACAACCACAAACAAACTGGTCGGCGGAAATACTCATGTGCACATACAGTGAGTTTGAACATCTATTTCGTTAAAAAAGCAACACAGCGGCTGCTGCAAAACAGAATTTGCGTGGGAGAAAATTGCAGCTGGCGTAAATGTGTAAGTTCCAATATAGTGTATTAATATCATATTTAATCATAAGTATCATATTACTGGTGAAATGGTATTTAACTTACTAGTACAGAGCCCGTTGAAAATGTGCCTGTTTGGAAAGGGTGATTGCTTGGCCTTTGGGATTGCTGCTTGTAGAATTCTTCGAAACCAAATTGTACCCCAAAATTACTTACAGAAGGACCCCAAACCACTTACTCCACTGTATAGCCTACTATTGGCTTACAGTGTAGGCTATGCCTACATCAGAGGAAGACATTGTAGGCCAACCAACTACTGTATTTACCTGACAGAGAATGGGATCCCCTAATACTGTATCTGAAGTCTCTTTCCTGAAATTCAGCCATGGTGCAGAATTACAGCCATTAGAGCCAGTCCCACAATGAGCTTTCCTTAAGGCAGTTACACACCAACCAGACAGCCAACTGTCAGCAGAAAAGCCAATTCGACTGATCAGACACACTGAAGAGACGAGACGTAATACGTCTCCATAACAGCAGGCGGCGCTAATCTGTATTGTTGCCCAAAAAATGAAAACCGGCAGCTGATTGGACAAACGCGTCATGTGGGTTTGTTTTCTCTGGAAATTCAACAACTTGAACAACTGCCACTTTGCTTGTTTGCAAGCCATGATGTCTCTCTCTTTCTCATGGGCGGGCAAAGCAGAGAAAGCTTCCAGACCAGCCCATATGAGCTTTCATTTTCTCAAAGGCAGAGCAGGATACCCAGGGCCCGGTTTACACCTATCGCCATTTCTAGCCACTGGGGGACCATAGGCAGGCTGGGGGAACTCATATTAATGTTAAACCTCAAAGTGAAATTTTCATGCCATGGGACCTTAATGAATTTAACACATCAGCAGAGGTGTTAATTAACACCTGGTGTGTTGCAGTGTAGGGAATTAAAGGACCTAAATGCAGGGAGAGGCAGGCAGGCAGGAGAAGGTTAGAGCACGAGAATGTATTAATCCAAACACAAAAAAGAACATGGAGTCCTGGGGGAAGCAGGCAAAAAACAATTCCAAAAAGAAGTCAAAATCGCCTGGGGAGCTGAATGCAAGCAGTACCAAACCACGATCGCATCCGAGACTGGTCTTCTTGGTCCAAGCCCTGCAGCTCGCGTGAGAGAGGAATGGAACAACCTGCCTTCGGCCTTTAAACGCTATGCAAAGAAGTATGAAACTTCAAACGCATGTCTTTAGCCTACTCATATGTAATATAGACTATGAAATGTCTGATATTTGGAAATTATTTTGCAGGGTGTGTGATGTCATTCCAGCTTCCATAATGGCTGGCATGGTTCAAGGAAAGGATAAAAACACCGCTAAGCAGCGCTCACTTACAGTCTTTGCCACATCTGACAGGACCATTGACTTAATTTGGAAAACACCAACAGTATGACGAATTTAGTAGTTATCCCAAAATATAAAGCCATGTTTGTTTTTGTTTGTCTAATAAATGGAATTATTCTGTCTACAGCATACTGTCTATAAGATGGCTTTGAGTCTTCCAATTGCACTGCCACTTGAAGAAATCACAGGTCTCACCCCCTTCGATGACATTGCTGATAACGTCCACTACTTGTTTGCCAAGGCTGGCGCAGGTAATGAATTACATTATTGATTAATATGAAATTCACTGACAGGCATCTTTGGCTCTGGGCCAAGGATTCAAACTATAATATATATATATATATATATATATATATATATATATTATATATATATATATATATATATATATATATATATATAAAAATTATAATAAAGGTTTTTGTTTGCAAATTCCAGGCTTCAAACTTTGACCTCTGAGAAACTGATTTTTTGGCTTTTGGTAAATTTGACATACAATGTATACTGGATAGCCTGTAATGTCTCATATGATCCTGCAATACAGGTTAAAGTTGTGGAATGGATGAGAGGACAGACCTGTGGACTCTGTGGAAAGGCTGATGGGGAAATCAGACAAGAATACCGCACGCCCAATGGACGCTTGACCAAGAACGCAGTCAGCTATGCTCATTCCTGGGTTCTGCCAGCCACGAGTTGTAGGGACAGCATTGGTAAGACACAAAGGTCATTGTGTAATTACTTTTACATCAAGATCTTTTTCCACTGTGATGTGACACAATTGTTAGATCACTGCATATGTTTAAAGCAGGTATTAAACAATCTTAAACATGTTATGATGCACTGAATCCATCAGAAACTCACTTATCAACTCCTTTCTCCTACAGAGTGTCGTATGAAGCTTGAATCTGTGCAACTGGAGAGGCAGGTAAATCTCCATGGCCAGGAATCCCAATGCCACTCTGTTGAGCCCGTACTGCGCTGCCTGCCCGACTGTTTCCCTGTGAAAACCACCACTGTCACTATTGGCTTCCACTGCCTTCCTGCTGGTAAGACTGCAAATAAATCACAGCTGGTTCAAGTGACAGAATATGAAAACGTGGAGAGAAATAACACAGTTCATAATCATTCTGCTACATTCACTTGTGCAGATTCTGCCCTGAATCGTCCAGAGAGTCTGCGAAGCATCTACGAGAAGAGCGTGGACCTGAGAAAAACAGAAGCCCATCTAGCCTGCAGCTGCACTGCTCAGTGTGCTTAATAACACTTTCTTCTATTGGTCACTTACATCAATTCCATTTAAATAAATTGCATCTCAAAATAAGCGTTCTGTTAAGTTATTTTGACTATTGTGACTTCATAGATCTACAGTGATGCATTACTTAAAGGGAAAATGCACTATATGATCAATGTCCTTCCATATTGAGAATCGGTGTGCTAAAAAAAAAGTATTTTACCTTACTACTACACTGATTAGTCAGCTGCTTTTTTTCTTTTAATGTAAATGTTTGGGAGGCTTATTCCATTATTGTTAAAGAATGTACATTTGTGGACGACTATTGGCACCTTTTTATTTGAATCGTAAAACAATTGTGGAATCCAGAAAAAATGTTTGGTGTTCATATGTATTTCTTTGGTATGCAGAGAAACAAAAGTTGTAAAAATCTGTGACTATACAGATAAATAAAGAATTGTTGTGACCAAATACATTTGTCAATTTCAACTTATTTTAGAGAAAATAGTTTTTTAAGGGTTGCAATATTTTCGGCCACTACTGTATGTGTAAAAGTCTTTTGATCGACACCTCCAGAAAGTGTCGTCACTCTCAAAATAGTTTCAAAATCACCAGTGTACAATATATGTTAACTTAGTACTAGATATATTATTTAATAACAATAGTTCAGTTCAGCTCCAAGACTATCTAGCCACAAAAGCAAAAGCAATTTATTACAGCTCTTACCTCTTTACTAGACAGTCCTGTTGTTGAATTGCTGCTTCACTCCGTTTACCTCAATGGTCTCCATTTTCGTCAGTTATAGGCCACCAATGAATGGGATGGAACAGGTGAAGCAGTTCTGTTGATCAGTAACTCAGTAAGATCAGTAAGAATTGTTTTGTGATAGAGGCCAATAAAGGTCAAGTGACAAGAAATTTGTGTTTCAAGAATGTATAATGAATGTTTCAAGAATATAAGATTTTCTAGAATACATCATGTACGAATTATTCTTATCTGTCAATATAAAGCCACTTAAATAAACATTATAAAACATTAATAAACATTTATATTGACATCAGAGTAGTCTAAACTCAGTGACAGGGTTCTACTACACATTATGTAATTTCTGTTAAATTTTACAGCATTTTCCTATTTTACTTTAACATCCTACATCACCAGCTACTGATGTAACTGTGACATCTGTCAACCACATTTCTTTATCAAATTATAGAAAAATACTTCATTTTTTTCAGTTTCTAATTGCATTTTGTGAAACAGCAGCATTAATTCTACATTCTAAAACGTACTAGTTGAAAAGTAGTTGAAAAGTTGTGAAATAAACAGTTTATGTACAACAGCAAACATTAACAAGGGCCAAGCAACATCTCCTTACACATGATCTTTTGTGGCACAAGTACTAAACTTAGACTAAGATTCTACACATTAGATATGACTGCCAAAACAAGATTTACAGCACCACATAAATAAATATATTTATCACATAATCTAAATACAAAACAGTAAAATAATTAAAAAGAAACAATTCGATTTGCTCTCAGTCACACAGAGCACAGAACACCAGCAGCTAATCAGGACTCTTGTTTGACTTTAACTGTTAAAAATTATTTAATCTTCCAGTGTTTGGTATTCACAATTCAGGTGCATTTCTGAAATACTACAAATCATCTATAATCAATGAACATTAACAGGAATTATGATTCAAATTATTAAAATTTTTGGCTTCATATAGAGCTTGTCTTTTCCTTTGTGAGTGTGTGGCTGCTGTGTTCTTCACGGCCGTTCCACTGTTTGTGCTGAACGGGAACATTTCCATTTAAAAAGATGCTTGACTCTTCAACATGTTCAGTCAATCTCTTTGGTTTGGTTGATCTGGAAATTTGACAAAGAGTTTAGGGTGCACAATAGAAGCATTAATTTAGAGGTACATTATGTCATGTCATTATTTGTACTATTATATGCTGTACCTGTTTTCTGGGACAAGGCAAAGTGTGGGATACAGTTCGGCTGTTGATTGTGATGTCAGTGGGACACATCTGGGTGTGGGGGAGGTTGTGTCAGATGGCCTTTTGATGAGATTTTCTGGAGCTGACGCTGCACTCGCCTCTGTTTTAGCTGCAAAGATAATATGAAACTTTATTAATAAAGTTACTTATTAATAATTATAAATAAAAACATAATCAACTTTGGAAGATTCAAATATAAAGACAAATGTGACCTGGACCTGTCCAGTGTAAGGGAGTGGACACTCACATATTAAAAAGGCACTTTTGGACTTTGACATCTGGGGTTTCTTTGAGTCAGCAAATGGACTCAAGTTTAAAAACTGATGTTTGAGCCACGTTGCTCGATCATCCTCAAAGGCCTTTCTCTGCAAGTTAAACCAGATGCATGTCATACTTTTTAAAGTTAAAGTGAGCACACAGACATAAACCAGTCATCTTGGCACACAGCTGTTTTTTGCAAAGAGCGAAATGTAGCGTATTCCCTAAATTCTATTTCATACCAATTTTGGGAAAAATAGGTTTTATAAATCACCTCATGGCTAAGTCTTATAGCTGCTTCAGTGAAGTTCCTCCTCTCCCTCTCAAATATCTTTCTCTGTTCCTCAAGGGTTTTCCACTCATCTCTGAAGCGCTCTTTCTCTTGCAGCATGTAGCAGTCGCTCAGCAGGGATGACTTCTCCTCATCATACGGAGAGCTCAGCTGCTGCTACAAGAAAAAGAAGTGCCATGGTTTGTACAGCCAGAATTTAATAAAGGAAGGGTCAACAAACAAAATACTGTTGTTTTTTTAATCAACATGCAAACATGGTTCCAATTTAAGTGCTCAGTTAACACTATAAAAGAAAAAGTTAACCCTGAGATGAAGCTACAATGTTAGACGTTGACTAATTTTTAAAACTAGCAGTTTAAAATGTATACGTTTTTCAAAGTGTCCCTTTACTTCCTACTCAAAATTGTTTTATAGAGTTATATGGCACCCTTGTCTCAGCAGTGTGACTTTGACACTTGAACTAATGAACTCTCCAGAGAGCTTAATGGCTAAAATGTCAGAGTAATTCAGTCTTACCTGCAGGAGCTGATGTTGTGTTTGAATGAAGTCTTTGCACTGCTGGATCTCCAGCTTCAGTCTGTCCATCTCCTCCTCATGAGTCTCTTGGGAAACCGCATCAGTATTTTTGCTCCTGCCAATCTGAGCCAAAGATACTGGACAAGCAACCCAGAAAATCTATTTTTACAATTAGGCTAACATCCATCTTCTATGTATTGATTTTAACAGGAAGTTAGGATCCAGTCTGGAATGTCATTGGAAAAACATTTTGTTTTGATTGCTTTCATACAAATCGGATTCTTTTTGGTTTCAGTATATAATGTAAGCATGCTTCGGTTTCTTGTTCTATATCTCTTTTGCCACATCAATGGTACAAAAGCTATTTTTGAGGTTAGAGAGGAATGCAAATTATCTAGACTCATTACAAGACACAGAGTTACATTCCTTTATGCATCAGGGTCAAGAGTGAAAGTATGTAACGTGAAGACTACCTTGGTTGTCCAATCTTTCAACGTGGCTCTTAAGTCTTCTCCACTGGAGGCGAATACTGTTGGTCAGCTTCTCCCGGGCATGAACGCAATACAGCTCTACACTTTCTTTACTGGAATCAAACACTTCCTCTTCCGAGTCAGCCTGACAACGAAAATGAAAATAAATTTCAATCCAATAGTAGCACACATTTCTAAAACCCCTTGACCCATTTTAGCCATGGTTATTGTGTTTGTCTGCTTAATCAGACAATTTGTAATCAATGTTTTTAAGAATAATTCCACCTAATTTGGTTGTTCAAATACTGGGAGCAAAATGGGAAAACAAATTTGAATAACCCCTGGCAAGAGATCTACTGTATGTCTACCTGCAGTATATTACTGATCACCAATACCAATATCACATAAAGGCAATGAAGTGAGAGCAGTGAGTGGAAACAAAAAGAAACACAAAAAAAACCAGCTTGTCCTACCTGTATATCATCATCTTGTTGTTGGTTGTCTTTCAGCGTTGGTTTCTTTGAACTCAGAATGGACACCATGTCTTTTTTCATCTGCTGCAACACTTTCTTCAACTCTGCATTTTCCAGCAGCAACTCCCTTTGTCGGAGGTCATAGTCGCTCAGCAAAGTCTTATACATCATCCCCTCATGCCTTGGGATGAGAAAGTTAATCATCTATGTTTATTTGTCCCGTTATAATCTCACCTGGTACAGCAACAGCACCGAACAGGACCGCAAGGCCCTACCAAGAGTGGTTTGTTTGGCTGAACACACAATAATAGGCGGTGCTCTACCCTGCCTAAGGGATAACAGGCGCTGCAAGAATAAGGCTAGGCAGCTTTATTTGTATAGCACATTTCAGCAACAGGGCAATTCAAAGTGCTTTACATAAAACATTAAAGAGCAATTAAAAACAATTAAAAAACAAATTAAAAACATTAAAGTGCAGGTAAAAATGATAAAAAAAAAAAAAAGTGACTTGGTGTTTTCGTTACCCATTACAAGATTGCAGTAGTTCTACTTTTCACTACGATGTAGCCGTCACTACAAAGCTTAGTTTAATCTCGGTAAACCTTGCTAAATCCGGGACAGTTCAGTCTGTCTCTTGATAAGTTCACAGAAATATCTGACAAGTTCACAGACGTTGTCTTTCTTATTGACCTAGTTCATAGACTAAATCTGACTAGTTCACAAACGTGGTCCTTGTATGGATAATCTATTGTCACACCTGTGTTGGAGAGGTAATAATCAGAAATATGTCCATTATCTGCCGGTCCATATTTCTCCGTCATTTCTCTGACCACAGGTCCTTTTGGCTAAGGAAATCATTAAAGATCCCAACCCAGGAAGAGCCTCTATCCTCAGGCCACTAGGATCCTAAACAAGGTCCCTGCCTTAGACTGATGTAATTCTCCTGCGTTCCCGCATTTTTTATTTACCCATGAAAATATATGTCTTCAGAGACAAAGTTCATAGATAATGTAAAATGTCTAGACAAAAAATGCCATTAGAAGTAAACTTACTTTGCTTCTGTCTTTTCAGTTTTCCAAAGGCTTCTCTTCCCATCAGCTCTTCCAATGTTGTTTAATACATCAATGGCTGGAAGCAAGAAAAACAAATGGAGAAAATGAAAGAGAGTCTTTAAGGGCATGTCAATTTTAATCTTGTGGTGTTGCTTTGATTTTAAAATGTTTAACATTGGGGAATAGGATGGGGCTGAACAGGTTCTCTCTTTAACCTTGTTTCTTCTCCTTTTTGTCAACCAGAAGTTGATTCAAGCGCTCCCTCAGTTTGTTAAATTCTCTTTCTTTCCTTTTCATCTCATGATTGTACTGGCTGGCCCGGCTTGCAATTATGTTCTGAAGTTTTTGCAGCTAGCAGGAGGAAATAACAAGTGTTTACTGTTAGTGTCATGCTTATCCACCTGAGACCAAAAACATGACTGTGGATTTACTCGACATTGTCTGGGGCAGTAAGTCCAAAGAAAATACCTCTTCTTTTTCATTTTTCAGACAGTTTTGCAAACTCTTCACTTTCAGCTGCAGCTGTCGTTCTCTCTCAAGGAGTCCCGTGTTTTCTCTTTTGGACAGTTCAAGCTGCTCCTATGATAACAGAACAACATTGACATGGCAACTCTTGAGTTGCTTTTGGTTGAAGATTTGACTTCCACCAAATCTATATTTTATTTGAATACAATATTAATATGGAGGAATCACTGGGTTTAAACGTTACTGTACTTTTAGTTGGGTGCTGGTGAGCTGCAGGTAGTCCACATTACTGCTGGACTTAAGTTGCTCCACTTCCATGTTTTCCAGAGTCCGGAGGCCCCTGTGGTGCAGCTGAATCAGTTCATACATGCAATTTAGCACAGCCACAACATTCATTTCTGAGCTTCCTCCAGACTCCATCCAAACTGGTGGAAGGCCAAGAGATGACACCTCCTGTAAAAAAAGGAGAATAAAGGAATCAGAGGATGTGGAGGAGACTTGAACCCAGGACATTGCAGTCATATTTTACATGCCATCAAGCATCAATAACTGCGCTAATAATACATCAGAGACACATGTATATAATCAGGATACCAACCTGATTGATGTGCGATAGACATTCCTGCACGTTTTCCTCTGTGCAAAAGGTACTGAGCATGTTGTTTCTGTGCAGTGGCAGCGATGATTGGCTAAACTGCCTCAAGGGAGATGGTCTACATTCAATGGAGCTGCCGCAAATGTCCTTGACTTTTGGGGGGAAAATGTCTGTCAAATATATATTGGTATGGTCTTATACTAATTTGTTAATGCTTGACCAGGAAAGGAAAACACTTTATATACAGTAAATGTTAAATGAATTGAGGTTACTTTTGGCACAGACACTAAGAATAGCATTAATCCGCCATATGGGTCAGTTTAACCTGTTCCTAACTCACAAGGTTTGATACAGAGAACAAGCTAGAAGTCAAAATGATACAGTAACCTATACACAACTGCTGAAGGCAGAACACTGCAGTACTGTTCTTCAGTTCATCTAAACTAGAAATGATGCAGACGTAAAATTACATTACAAAAGTCAAAAACTCACTCACCCAGGGAGGACTCTGGCATTGTTGCAGGGCAGCCTTCAGGCTGCGTATCTGGATCGTCTACTACATGTGCAGGATACTCAAACCTTGCCACAACATCCACCTATGCAGTCAGTGCTCCTGAAATAGAGGGTCAGATTAGCAGCACCCATTCAACTGGATTACGAGGCAATGGAAGTTAACGTGCAGCAGCGATGAGTGGGTGGAAACACACAGCAACCTAAATAACAGATTATGTGGACAGCAGATTCACTGAGGCTATTTCATTCATCCAGTGAAGACAACAAGCTAATAGTGTTCACATAGTATACCCACAGCCATCCGATAAATGTAATAGAAAATATTAAAATGTGTGTTTATTTAGAGTCTTTTACAAAGCTTATTATGATTGTTATGTTGTTGTTTATAAATACAGTACTGTACATAGTTACTGCAGGACTATTTAACAGGTTACAAGCTTGGACAAGGCCGGCATCTTATCTCAATGCTCTTATCATGAGCTGATCAGACTAATCCCCGACAGACAGTATGGTGATTTGTCTGCAGAACCACACAATCAGAAACATTTCTCCTCCTGTAAGAAAATTGTTTTTTTAACAAATAGACAACCTATACAGATATTACTGCAAACCTATACTATCATCTACAACACCTCATTCGAGGACAGCAACTATCAGAGCATGAGCAATGAATTTACACATTGCATATTTATTTTACAAAGAACATTTTAGTCTTTAAAGTGATGGTTTGAGTATTTTACTTTCCTAAAATTTTATTTAAAAAAAAAACAAAAAAATTTTTCACCGTCTAACACTGGGAGAAGTAAGCGTAGAGTGCGCGTTAGCGTTGAGAAAGCTTTGCGGGGCTAATGGATTCATCTGTTATATCTTAAATAACCCAACAAGTGCCCAAAATGATACCAAAGTTCTACACTAGTATTATAGTTGGTCACTACCAGAAAAAGTTTGCTTGCTCTCTTCTGCTCTCTGTTGCTACTGCGCAGTTAGACGAGTGCTTAGGGCCGTCTATAAATTATTAAACGAAAAGAGATACAACAAAAATATGTATTAATTTAATGATTAAATAAGGTAATGTCTCCAAACTTACCTCAATTATTACTTGTCTCCTGCTAGTTATATTACAGCACTTACTTTAAAAAATAAGTTAAATTAAAAAATATTTTTGTTGCATCTCTTTTCGGTGTTGTAATTTGTAGATGTCCCTAAGCACTCGTCTTACAGCAGCAACAACAACAACAGCAGAGAGCAGAAGCCAGCAGGCAAGTGTTATTTACATAAACTTCTGGTGTACTTACAAACTTTCCAATCCATTGTTTTATGAGTGCATAACCTATATATACTAGTGTAGACCTTTGGTATCATTTCGGGCATTATTAGTGGGGTCATTTAAGAGATACAAACATGGGTCCATTAGCCCCGCGCTAAGCTATTCAGCGGCTAACACTACTCTACGCAAACTTGCCCAATGTTAGACCCAGGTGAAAAAAGCTTCTGGGGGGGTGTTTGGCTCGAGGTCATGGTGCAAAGGACCCTAGGGTGAATTACTCCGAACCATCACTTTAAGGCTGTGTGTGACTCATCATTGATTTAGGGGACCTGCCCTTTGGTTTCAGTGATACTTAATCAGCCTGACGAGACAGATGGCAAGGCTACAGCCACAAAGCTTAACAAGTCTATACGCTGCTTAGACTGACTACTCAACAAGTGTTAACCTTCAACTCAAAAATGTTGAGTTGAAGTCAATTTATTTATTTATGTTTTTGTTTTTCAACATGGTGCTGAACAGGTGTGTGTATGTGTGTGTATGTGTGAATGTATGTATGTATGTATGTATGTATGTATGTATGTATGTATGTATGTATGTATGTATGTATGTGTCACAATGTGCATTATATTGATGTAGGATTTGTGATCGGTCTTGTTGTTTTGTTAGATGTTGTCATGTTTTTAAATTGTGCCCTGCCTAGGGACTGCAGATGTAAATTAGCCTAAGGCTAATTCTGGTACAATGCATCAAATGGCAACATTTATGTTAAAAAATTGTACATGGTCCCTAACAAATAAAATGAATAAATAAAAAAAAAAAATGTAGTCAAATGTATTTTCCATTGTAAAACCTCCGAAGGGAAATATCTAAGTACCGGTAAGTATTTACAGAATATATTTTAAGGTTTGTGGTCCCTCTGAGGCATGTCTGATAAGAACATGCTGTGTGACATTTTAGAACAGATTCTCAACCATGAGGGGTACTTAATGATGGGTTCACAGGAGACAGCTCAGACTGATTGGCCTACACTCAGTTTCTAAGTAAAACACATTAAATCCTACCTTCATGAAGATTATAATGCTCAGTTTTTTTCTATTTTGTCACCCTCATTTATATGAAAAATAAGACACGCCTCTTCGTATAACATTAATGGAATACAGTTCATAAGCACCACAAACTTCAGCCTCCAGAATGAACCATAAAGTTGAATCAACACCTCAACAGTTTCAACAAAAACTGAACATTATAACCTTCATGGTAGGATTTATTGCATATACCGTTGAATTAGATTGCATTACATTTTGCTCGGTGAACCCAAAAAGTTGACACATTTAAATATCATAGTTTTGTAAAATGCCACACTTTCTATGCAGTTAATTTGAAGTTAAATTGTACTCAAACTGACATCTCTCTCAATGCTGGGACCTGCAAGACAAACTGATGACTTAGCTAGGTGACCACCACATAATATCTACTAGGTCACCTTACTTCTACAAACCATTTAACAGTATGCGAAACAAATGTCAATGGTGTCACATCATTTTAGCTAGCGTTTACATAAACTGTATTGTGAGTTCAGGTTGCTATAAAAGTGGGATAGCCTGGAACAAGTGTGGCGTTAAGTTATGTTAATTTCGGTAATAATGTGTAACCTTGGCGTTAACTAACTATTTTCAGGACACCGTCTACTCAAAATATTTTTGTTTAAAAGGCTATGCAGGTCCTTTACACATCTAGCTAACCACCAGACGTTAACTGCCCACTGAGTGCCCCCCTCGTCCCACCTGAAAACAATCTGACATTGAAGCCGAGCGGCTGCTATCTTAGCCTAACAAGTTGCCTACTGTAGTCACGAATGCAGTCGTTAAAATGTTTACTTTATAAAGAAGTGAACACCAAAATATTTCGAGTAGCCTACTTACTTAACTTTGCATTTTCACATGCATTTCCCGACCGCTCGTTGCTTCACAATCCAGCAGCTTCTAAGACAGTGGGACCATAGACGTCCACGCCACTGCATGTAAACCAAACAGCAAGCTAATTGGCCGACTCGTTGTCTAGCAACCGAGCACGGCTCAATATGATTGGCTCTCGGCTGTGAGGTACTTTAAGTGTTTTTAACCGATCAGAGACTGTGTTCTTCAACGTTTAGCCAAGGGCCACTTAACTGAGAGTGAGATGGAGCAGGAACCCCTACCACATATCGTATAAAATGAAGTTGCATATTTAACTGGGCCTACAACAACGTGTAGGCCTCAATTATGTTATAATGTTAAACATACATACATGTGGCACAGTGAATCCTAAGGATTACCTGGATCTTTGGATGGCTAAGTGACTACCTTACCTATAGGCCAGTCAGCCTATCATCAGTGTTTTCTTCTCACAAATAGGCTGATTTATATTTGCTAATAATTTGTTGGATTCATATAAAGACATTTCAATTTTTGAAGACACTTTCAAACAATTAACAATTTGGAGGCCCCTGTAGTAACTCAGAGGACCCCATAGGGGCCCCAGTTGAAGATCTCTGCTATAGAGTATCTTAGCCTTAACTACAATTTTTTTTAAATAGCCATTTTAATTATGTCAATGTTATCAAAACACACTGATAATTTTTTTGCTTTTTGTATTTTGACCTTATATTTGTGGATACAATGATTCTTATCAAATAAGCTCAAATACAACTCTTCACTCTATTTACCATGCTATATTCAGAAACACAAGTCAAAGTCACTAAAATGTGTAAGGAGCATTACTTAAATGTAACATTAATTTAATTAATTAACTGATATAAAGCAGTGCAATTTAGTTAGATACATAATATTAATTCATAAAATTATGACTTTAAAGTAACTTTAATACAATTTATACATCACATAAGAACAGTACAATAAAGTAGCTTATGGCAACACAGTAAGCAACACCTTACAAAACCTACTACAGACAAATGTACATTCTTATAAATAAAGACTTTGTTAAAATAAAAAAAGACAAACTACATAATTTGGACATCACAGCTTGAATGACGAGTTTGGTTACAAAGTCCTTTTACACCAATTTCAAGAAGATTTTACCTTTTTCTCAACAGACACTTGATACATGTAAACTAATAGCATTAACCATGGCTCAGTTTTTTTTCCAAAGAAGCAATATGAGCAATACTGGGGCCCTAATTGTCAAAAAGAAATAATTGAAAAGGCCATTATGAAGTTTATTAATTACACCTGTGCTTTTCCTGTGCAAAAGGTCTATTCAGATTCCAGTTCTTAGTTAAAATGTAAGAATTCAAATGGGGTTAATCTAAGTTCTTTGCTAAGTTTTATTTATTTATTGTAAGAGAGGGTTTTCAGTTTTCAGGCAGTGAATATCTCCCTTCCCTTTAATTTATAAAAAAGTGCCTCAGAATACAAATTTATGTATATATATATATATATATATATATATATATATATATATATATATATATGAGAGAGAAAAATAATAATGTATGATTAAAAACATTACAAACATTACATACAAACATTTTCTCAACTCTGGCATGTTTCTCTGCATATTTTTTACACTCTCCCCAACAAGTGGAAAAAAATAAAACATGACTATATCCTGCACCTCCTTGTAAATATTGTGCATTTCAAATTATTATCAGAGTGCTTGTCTTCATCACTTCTGGTCACAACAATGGCACTATGCTAATGACAAACAATTCTGAACACTTGACTGGTAACATCTATTATATTTAAAGTGCAGTATGACCTTTAAATTCTTGATCAACATGAAGTTCATCCTGTCATTGTATATATTTAACTGCAATATTGCTCAATGGACACAATTCAATTGCACAACACAAAGCAGGAGCGGTTTTCATACAGTAATTGTCGCATTTTAGGCTCTACCCAGATCTAGTCACTCACTGGCACTGGGAGTCTGGATTCAGTTGTTCTGAGCAATGGATCTGAGTAATCACCTCTCTTTGCATCAAGCCACCATGTTGTCATCTCTCCTTTTCCCTGTTGTAGAAAAATGAGAGTCAGAGTGGATGTGAGAGAGAAGAGAGTCATATTGCAAAGCATGTGTCCCTTTGAATTTTAAATTAAGCCATTAGGGTTTGATGGGGGGCAGAGAGCAGCAGCTGAGGCCACTTCTCAGCAAGACATCACAAGTGTCAGCCGCCCTGTCCGCTGGGACTGAGAAACCCCTCCCCCATAATCGCACTGGCTGGCACCACCCAAAAAAAGGTCTTAGGTTACAATGTGAATAGAAGCCAGTACAACTGGATGATACTATACTTTACTGAAAAAAGGCGCTAATTCCAGACACACCCAGTCTCTTTTCCGTTAGAGGAAAGTTTTGAATTTCCTCTGATCTATTCAAATCTCGGCCTCATAAATCCCTTGTCTTTTTCAAAGTTGGGGAACCAGCTTGTGTGTGATGATTTTTATTGTTGCATCTAATAGGCTTTTAAAAAGAAAAGGTAACCTCCACAACAGCATATACCAAAGAAGGTAGAAATAGTATATGCAAGAAAGCTTATCATCCTAGTTAGGTCTAATCCAAGAGAGGCTGTGGATACAATGTGACACTCAGTTGCCTGTTGTAATGCAGTCTAATATATATCAGCCTTGCAAAAGATTCTAACTTCACAAATGTTATAATCTTTAGTCTTTGTTGAAATGGTTTTGGAGAGGTCAACAGAGAAGTGTTTCTGTTATTTAGCCAACCCTGATTGATATATATATATATATATATATATATACATATATAAACATATTAATATAATGTTACCTTCACGATAAGTGTCCCTCTGCATGTCAGAATGTAACCTCTGAGTGTGTGAAGCAGGTCAGCTGTGGCACCACTCACCTGGATCTTCAGAGCTATGGACATGATAATATGCATGTAATAGCATGTAATATTGCATAGTAATATGAATAATGCATGCCTGAAATGTATTGTAGCAGGTTTTTTTGTATGATCATTGTGCATCATTGTGTGCAAAATGTACTGTATGTTTTTGATCATGCTATTATTTCGTCTTTAAAACTTTTACAAATCAACATTGTTTGTGTGAGACAATTTGCTAAACAGCCAGTTAAAAATATTACAATTAAAAACAAATTGGAGCGGTTGACCCCATAGTATCAGATCTATTAAAATGAATGTGTTGTAAAGTGAAAAATTTGCGTTTTTATTATCTTATATAAATAATTGTCATTGTATATTAGATTTTGTGTCAATATTATAGTCACTAAATACAGATTTCATACAATATAGTATCTCCTATGTTAACACGTGCAAGTCATATACTAAAAAATGTAGTGCTGTACTGAGTGGAATACGTATATTACAAACAACTACAAGTTGGTATGAGATTTGTGAGGCATGTTTGTAATAATGTAAGACAAACTGCACTGACCAAGTATGTTATTTGCACATTATTCAACTTATAGGCAGTGTATCTAATTCTTAATTACCTTCACTTGTTGATTCCATGCGTGATGCCGTGTTGACAGTGTCCCCAAACAGGCAGTAGCGAGGCATTTTGGTGCCAACCACGCCGGCCACAACAGGACCTGGCAGAATAAAACAGCAGTAATTGTACTGGGAGGATAATATTCAATACATGACATTGCTAAATCAGAATTTGTTATATAAAGGGGGCATACCCTAAGTCGGTGAGTTATTCTTACCTAAACGTGTATATATAAAGGAGTCAAATCAATAATTGTGAACATGAACAACCTGCTAAAAAAGCCCATCCCAGAGAATTAAAACTGTAATGTTAACACTTTAAATATGGTGAAATTAAAGCGCCCATATTATGCTCATTTTCAGGTTCATAACTGTATTTTAAGGTTGTACCAGAATAGGTTTACATGGTTTAATTTTCAAAAAACACCATATTGTTGTTGTACTGCACAGCTCTCTCTCACTGCTGCAGATCCTCTTTTCACCTGGTTTCTGTTTTAGCTACAGGGTGAGACCTCTTTTCATCTTCTTCTTCACTATATCTACTATGCTTTGAACTCGCATGTACACGAATCAATTTCATACTAGCTAACTCTAGAGACAGTAAAAGAAATCTGTTTCTTCAACTTTGGTCAGTTACAAGGCAGGATTAGCTGAGAGACTTCTAAATGAGGGCGCACATGTAAGTAGTTATTTTGTAGATTATGGTAAACTTGTGTGTGTTGTAGCAGTGCTTTGCTAACGCTAACGCTAGCATGCTACGTAGTTCTCAATAGAGAACGACGTAGCATGCTAGCGTTAGCGTTAGCCTGCTAACGCTACAAGCTAACGGTTGTGGTTAGCCAGCTCATTTCGGACTGTGACGTCACAGTCCGAGGCCGATTTTGAACAGCTCACTAGGAGACTGAATGCAGGACACATTCAAAAACCGTATCTCACTCAAAACAGCATGGATGGATTTTTTTCAAAGTTTGTATGTGTGTGGAAGCACCAGAGACACAAAAGAACACCCCAAATCCCAGAAAAAGTGTTTTTTTCATAATATGGACACTTTAAAAAATGACAGTAGTAGGAGCATACAGGACGGTTTGCTGGTGACAAAGAAACATCATAAAAGGTCGTCAGCAATCCATGACCCACAATGATGGTTCAAGTCTTGGAAAAATAAAAAAATAAAGAAAGCTTTCTAGTTACAGGCATGTGTTGCTATAGAATGATAATTAACGTATTATGTTGGTTTGTACGGACTTGATGTCAGGCTGCATATGAGATATGTGATAATGCTCTAAACATTCCTTTACATGTATTACTTTATCTATCTTAAAATACATTCATTCATCATTTATGTTGTCACACTTTGGAAATGCAGTGAGACTGGATAGGTCCAACACAGTCTCATCCCTATTCGTCACATATTGCCGTTTGGTCATTTCCCCCAGACGTCCATAAGCCGATGTTGAGGGTACCCCCTATTCGTCGCTTAGGGGGTACCCTATGTTACGAATAGGGATGAGACTGTGTTGATAGGTCAGCGTTGAGAAGAATGGAAAATTATCACAAAAATTATTAAGGTTACTCTCATGTTCTGCAACCTTTGACCATTGTTGAACTGTGATTGTGTCCTCTGAAAGCCATCTGCTATATATTGACCTTTGGGAAAAGCACAGCACTGGTCGAATACACTGAAAAACTGATGCTGGATACAGGTGAGATGTCCACACTACCTGAGTGAATGCCGGCGCGTATCTTCAGCTGTGTGTTGGGTTTGTGAGGGATCTTGAAAGTGTGACAGACACTTACTAGATCAAGGGCCATGCTGGCTATCTCTCCAGCATGATTGATGCCATTTTCTTGAGGCACCCCAGAGACCACCATGTCTGGAAAATAAGACAGTATTCCATGACAAGAGACAATGGAAGAAAGAGATGCACTGATAATAACATTTAAAAACACAGACACTCTTTAGATGGTAAATGAGTGGTTGTTTTTGCTTTTTAAATCATCAATTTCAGTTGTGTATCTGCCTCTCAACACATTGCCATCCTTAATTTCAAGCTGAGATAGATTTAAAAATACGTATATTTTAAAGGTAGTGCTTTATCAAAAATGATTCATCACTTTTTGTCAGTAGTTCCAAAATCACTTTAACATTTTTACTTACAAGCATCGCCTATTGTCTCCACTTTGTAGACGTCGTAAATGTCAATAATGTCATCAAAGGTGGTGTAAAGCTGATTGAGGAAGTCCACGACCTGGTGGGGAGTGCTGGCACCAGACAGCTGAGTAAAGCCGACAATATCACTGTCACAGGGGAGTAATACAGTGTTAGTCATCTTTAGTTGTATTTCTATATGTATATGACCAAACAATTGTACAGAGGAAAAAAATAACTAATCAATCTAAATGTATCCATGTTAATGAACTTGCTTTACAGAACACAAACCTGAAGTAGACAGTGGCGTTGGAGTAGCTCTGAGCCTCTGATGTTCGACCTTGACGAAGGTCATCAGCCACCGGTTTTGGTAACATACCTGCAACGGGATTTCATGACTGTAATAATATGTCCCTAGTCTTAGGGGACATGGAGAGGAATGATGAAGGTGCTGCGTCTGCACCACTAGATGGCAGTGAGCGCATTTGACTGTGTCCTTTAATACTTCAAGATTTACATTTCAAGTTTAATGAACTCATAAGAATTATCAACTAACAGTAACAACTCGGCCTTAGGAAACTTACCATATGCTGCACTACGACATGCACATATTGTAAATAATAAATGTATATGTGTACTTTTTACAGTTTACTGATCATCAACCTTAACATAATGAACTACAAATCCAGTCCTGCTTGTACTATCAGTGTTATCTCTGCAATGTCAACCAGACAAATTTCTAAAATCTGTATTTGGTCAATATCATGATTCTGCTTTGGATCAATCATTAGAGACATGCAACTATTTCCCATCACTCCACACCGTTATCCTGACTTACTGTATAACAGCAGATCTGTCTTCTGTTTCTCTTGAAGAAGGTCTTGTGTTCTCTCTGCAACTATAGCCTCCAGATGTTTGCTGTACTTCTCCATCTGCAGTTAAACAAAGTTGTTTGTGTCTGAAACTCAAAACAATCCAGATGGCGCAAATAGCATTTTCATTTTTTTCTTAGCCTTTGTCTTTGAAGTACTACCGTTTGGGAATTCAAATCAAAATAATGTCACATTATATTTGATATATTTCTTGTACTATTCATGGTAGATTTAATGTATACTATATAGCTTTACACCATATTACCAGGTTCATCATCATGTCCACAGGGCTGACTTTGTGTGGGTTCATTTTGTCGAGCATCTTCTTCACCTGCTCAAACGTGGGCCTCATGGTGACGTTATGACACCAGCACTTCTTAATAAGCTGCTCAAGTGTTCCAGAGAAGAGAGCAACATCTTATTGTCTAATATGTGTATACAATAAGATGCCTATGACATGTAATACTAATATAAAAAATGTCAAGTCTTTCTAGTTATTCAAGAGCCATTTCAACAAAAGCAGTTAGTACCAATACCACATTTTTCCATATACAGTTCTGGCAACATTTTCATAATTTGAACATGAAACAGACCTCACAGTAGTCTGGTTGACTGGGACAGTCAGTATCTGCCTTCCCTGCTTTGACTTCAGGCAGAGGGGGGCGCCACACGATATCCACCCTCACTCCCTCAGCCTGGTCCTGTTAGAGAGGACTGCTGGTTAGAAAGCTAAGATCAAAAGGAACCCGAAGGTTGTAATCTAGAGAGAAGGCTGTCATACTCACTAAAAGGAGGTCAGAGCGAGTTGCAATCTCAACCAAAATAATGGAGTAGCTGAGGAGAGGCGGCAAACGTAGAAAAATAATATTATTTTCATGTATTTTCCAGTGCTAAGATTCTTTTAATAACTTTTCATCTTTAAGGTCTTATGATGGCACAGACCAAGTTTGAAGTCCATCAGATGAAATCTCTAAGAGCAGTTCGTTAAAGTACGACATGTGGAAATGGCCAAAATCGCACTAATTTCGAACTTTCAATACAAAATGGTGGACTTCCTGTTGCATTAAGGGTATGGCTCCAATGAGCTTTTTTGTACGTCTTAACATGCAACATATGTGTAAAATTTTGTAGAGCACGAATTCTAGGTGAGCCATTTTGGCCCTGTTCCCAAAACCCTTAAAATACATTAATGTTCACCAGGCTTGATGTGACCGCCAATTTTGGTGAGTTTTTGAGTATGTTAAGCCCCTCAAAAAGGCGATTAATTTCCAGAAAAGAATAATTCCTTCAGTTTCAATAGGGCCTTCGCCGCTGTCGGCGCTCAGGCCCTAATTAACTGCTTATACTGTGCCACTCAAACACACCTGTAGACATCAGCTGCTGCCGTCATGTTGGAGCTGCTTCCCAGCAGGACCTCTGGGGCACAGTATACACGATTTACATCCCCACAATTGAAGCCATTACTGACGGTCTCAAAGTCCTCCCTTCTGTAGGCTGTGAGCCCGAAATCTGAAGCCCAACACAGAAAAATATAGTTATACAGATATACAGATATAGAGTACAGTGAGGCAGGATGTTGTTTTTCACTTTGCCTTGATAATAACATTGCTGCTGGTGTAGGATGTGGCTGAGTAGTACAATGATTCCCATAAGGAGATGTTTTTGTTCAAACTGTGTATGTTGAGTGACTTATTACAGATGTGTGATTGCTGAAAACAGAATATAACAGACTGAAAATGCTTTCACGCTGCAGACTCAAGTTGTATCTGAGGATTGTTTTACCTGAGATTTTGCACACCCAACGGTCATCAATTACACAGTTTCTGGAGTGAAGTCTCCCATGAAACATCTTGTGCTGGTGGAGGTAAGACATCCCGCGGGCAATGTCAGTGGCAAAGGACAGTCTGCATGGGAGAAGAAACACTGTTTGTGTGTACTACACATTTGTTTTCAATCAAAGGTAAAAGTCAGGGAAAATATGTAAAATGTTAAGTCTATGGATGGAGCTCTTCCTCATTGCTCGTCTGAGGTATTGACACTATCATCTGACATGTGGGTCAGTTATCTGTGGAATAAAAAACACGCACACCACAAAATCCCTCATCTATTTAACTGCAAGCACTGACTTCATGATGATCTTCAGCTCCTATGTGTGAGTATAAACTGTACAAAAAACTAAAATATATTATTATTACTCATACATTAATGTAAAAGCAGGATTTTACTGCTGTAGTGAGAAATGCCATCAGAGAGCTTAAAGTGACACCTTCACAATGCTAGTTTTGTCCAACCAATAATACAAAATTCTAAATGATTAAAAATAGATTTAAGTTATTAAAATGAAAAGCTGAAAGCTGAAACCACGAAATGTTTTGCATGAAAAATGACTAATCGTTTCAGCTGTACTTGCATATACTGTTGGGTAGTTTAATTTATAAGAAAACATCCTGTTTCATAAGGTCTTCATATGTTTTGTATGCAAAAATCTAAATTTGTAAAATAACTGGTAACAAAAGCTAAAACAAAACATTCAAGTAAAGTACCTCAAATGTGTACTTAAGTACAGTAGTTGAGTAAATGTACTTATTTACATTCCACCACTACTGCTACTACTACTTAAGGAATGAGAAGATTGGCAAATGGTAAACATGTAAAAAAAAAACTGAAGCTGTATGTAATATGTTCTCACCTGAAGCCCCAGTTGATGGGGATGTCGTCATTCAGCAGGACATCAGACAGACTTCCTTTGGGGCAGTGCTCTGTGATGATGCTGACATAGGGGACCTCGATGGAACCACCAATGAACTTACATAGATTGGGGTGGTCCAGTTGCCTAGACAATATGATAAATTACATGAGCTGCAGGGATTTGGGAAACCTTATTATGTTAGTAAAATTATTTTTTTCATCTTTCACTGCAGGATTTCCCTCACCTAACTTCTTTCACCTCTTTTCTGATGGTTTTAGAGAGTGTGAAATGTTTATTCTTGATGTGCTTCACTGCCACCGTCCTCCCATCACTGCAAGACAGTTAAAATTAAGTCAGCTTAAATACCTAAATACAGAATATGGAAGGCATTCTTTGTAGAATGAATCATGTTATATTTGTGACATGTAGAGGAACCAGTAATAAAAGTTAGCATTTTGTCAAGAGCACATTGAAATTATCTACTGACCTTTAAAGTCATTAATTTTATTTATTTCACTCATTTAATGAAAGTTAACTGACAATTAACAAATCAAATGAAATATTACTGTACTATATATATATATATATATATATATATATATATATATATATATATATATATATATATATAATTGTTTTACTTTACATTGCATTATATTACTTAAATCAATACTTTATTACTACTATAATAAAGTAACTTCTCCATCTTCTCTAACCTCCATGAACCCCTCCAGTCTTCCTCCTCCTTCTTCCCTTCTACCAAACTACTTTGTCAACTACATTATAAAAAGATAGATGGCATACACTCTTCATTCTCCACCCCACCTTCTGAAATATCTTTTCATCAAACACATCTTCATCCAATACTCTGTCCTCTTTCACCCCCTATCTCCCAATCAAGATCTTACCCTGATAACCTCCGCCCACCCAACCACCTGCCCCCTTGACCTTATACCTTCTCACGATCTAAACTTCTCCAGTCTATTGCTCCCTACCTTCTTCCTTTTCTCAAACATCTTATTAACACCTCCTTGTCAGCCGGCTGTTTCCCTAACTCTCTCAAAGAAGCAAGAGTAACCCCTCTCCTTAAGGAACCCACCCAAGTGTGCAATCTTCAATCAACTCTCTTCCTATCTTCACCAGAACAACCTTCTTGATCCCCAAAAGTCTGGTTTCAATGCAGGACACTCAACTGAAACTGCCCTCCTTGCTGTCACTGGGGGACTTCACACTGCTAGAGCAGCCTCCCTCTCCTCTGTGGTCATCCTTCTGGACCTTACTGCTGTCTTTGACACAGTGAATCACCAAATCCTTATTTTCACTCTTCAGGATCTGGGTGTCTCACGCTCTGCACTCTCTTTGCTCACATCTTACCTCAAAGACTGCACCTACCAGGTAACTCGGAGAGGATTTATTTTTAATTATTTCAGGTTCATTTTATCAGGGACAATGCACACTAATAATACATAAAAGTAAAATGTAAAAATAACCTGGAGGTTATTTCACATCTGCTGTCCCTGGACTGGTGGTAAGAGGTCCCCCTGTATCTAGCTTTGAGTCTGTGTCAGAACATTGTCCTCTCACAACTGGGGTCCCTCAAGGTTCCATCATGGGTCCCCTCCTCTTTTCGCTGTTAACCAACTACTCTGTGGCAGTCCCCACCCAGACTGCTAGGAACCTAGGTGTGTCACTCAACGACCAACCCTCCCTTATTGCCAACATTGCTGCAACAATCTGATCGTGTAGATACATGCTGCACAACATCAGAAGGATATGTCTAGTCTGGCTATCACCAGACCAAGTAAATGTAAAGTTTTTATATAGCGCTTTTCTAGTCTACTACTCAAAGCGCTTTAACATAGTACAGGAACCATTCATCATTCACACACATTCATACACTGTGGCCGAGGCTGCCGTACAAGGTGCCACCTGCTCATCAGATAAACATTCACACACATTTACACTCCGATGGCGCAGCATCGGGGGCAGTGTCTTGCCCAAGGACACTTCAGCATGGAACTGCAGAGCCAGGGATTGAACCACCAACCTTCCATTTGGCAGGCGACCTCTCTACCACTTAGCCACAGCCGCCCAAGCTCAATCTTTTAAGATTGAACACTGCAGGGCAAAATCCTATCGCCAGCAGAGCTGGGTTTACCCAGTCTAGGATATGTCCCCTTCTAACCCAGAATGCGGCTCAGGTTCTGGTTCAGGCTCCTGTCATCTCACGTCTATACTATTGCAACTCCCACCTGGTGATCCGGCCCAGCTTACACCCAGGACATGGTTAAACCCTACACCCCAGCCCGTCCACTCCTCTCTGCATCGACCAATCCGCTTGCTGCTTCCTCACTGGAAGAGACACCTAATAACTCAACGAAATCCAAGTTTGCTGTGCTGGCTCATAAGTGGTGGAACGAGCTCCCCATTGACATCAGGATAGCTGAAAGTCAGCACATCTTGCAGGCTAAAAACACATCTCGTCTGACTGCACCTTGGCCAAGAAGATGATGGTTATAAAAAGTAATAATAATAAATAAAATACAAATGCAAATATGCACTTACATGTCGCACTTACATGTGGCACTTTGTAATTTGGCTTATTTTAAGCTAATGTATTTATATGTGATTCTTGCTGTTCTGAGTTTGTACCTCCATGGTTGAATGCACTTATTGGAAGTTACTTTGGATAAAAGTGTCAGCTAAATAAAATGTAATGTGAAAAATGTAATATTGTTATTATTGTACATTTATATATTGTATTATATGGTATTTCATAGTATTCTCTTCAATTCTATTATATAGTCTGTACTTTTTCAGTATTGTATTATTATTGTATAGTGTGTGCATATTACATATAGGCCTACTGCACATATACAGTATATATAGTGTATTATATACCTTATTATGTTATTATTATGTATATTGTACTTATTATTCATACCTATACAAATATATAATTATACCATAGTTCACACATCATGGCTACCGGAGTGGCACTACTGGCCTTTGCACAAATATTTGCACAATTCATGTATGTAGTCTAAGGTATCGTTTTGTATACATCCTTTTAATGTCATCTCTATAATTTATTTTATTTCTCTTTTTTACACTGCTACTAACTTATCCATGATCCATATAGTATTGTCCATATTTTATTGATCCACACAGCAAAAGAGCAAAAGAGTAAAAGAGTTTTTAAAACGTTAGGTGGTATGTCTTTACTTTTTCATGTGCATTTATATAAACTAATAATAACGTTTCTCACTAGATGCCTGGCTGGATGAAGCCTTGTTTAAAGGAGGAGTTGAATCCGGTACACACAGTCACATCAGTAGTTCGACTGATGTTGGAGTTACTCTTGGCTTGCTGCAGGCTCATGTTGCTGCCGAAGTCCATGCACACTCTTCCTGCAGACACCAGACAGTTAGATACTCAGGGTGAGTTTACTGTTCATTCAAGAATGGTTTGGAGAAATTGTACTGCTGAGTTATAAAAGTAGTAAAATTCAATCATGACTGTGTTTTTTGTATAGTTAAAATGCTTTTATTAGAGGTTAAAATATCCTTAAGGCCTGACCCACTCTTACTTACATTAACATTTAATTTGAGAATGCAATTCACACAATAGCAACAGATAACATATCAATTATACTCTTGTCACACAGTAAAATGAAAATAATCCATTCCTTACGTACACTACTAAAGTCTTTTATGTAAGCAAAGTTTTCTGTATGTATTTTATCAACTTGAGCGTGAGACATTTTACCAAATATTATGGTCTTGTAGTTGATTATCCAGCTTTCATCCCAAAGCATCCTCTGTTTCTGGTACTGAAGCCACTGCAGGGAGGAAATGAAGATAAACATCCGCACATGAAACATCTCATGTGGATGTTGGCGTGATACACACAGTAATTAATATCATTGGCATTGTTCCAGTTTGCCGGGCACTCGTGTTCATGACAGAACCTCTTTGTCTCTGACACATTACTAGAAGGGAACATGGGTGGTTATTCAAATAAATAAATTAACACCAACGCCAATTGCTATTTACAATGGAAGCGCAAACAAAAAACAGCTTGCCTTTCTTTAGCTTAAAGTTGAAAATGAAAGCTGCTATAATTAAGATAAAAGACATTTTATTACAGAGATGCATCAGTCAGAAATAGTTAATTGTATATTTGTGTATATTGTATTATCTGATTAAGTGTCCTCTTTCCTTTTTTGATAAATGTATTAAGACACTGTGTTTGAGTTTACACTCAAAATATATGTTCTTACTTCTATATATTTTCAAGACACTATTCCTAGTGTTGTGGTGGTGGTGTGTGGGTGTGTGTATGTGTTGCCCAGACTGACCACCATGGTTAGGATGAAGCCACTGCTGAAGAGAGCAACTGGAAGCCCGATGGCCACCTTGATCGTGATGGACATTGGGCAGATGCCACAGTCTGCAGGACAGTTCAGACAGCTCTCCTCCAGCTCGCAGACTTCATCCCCGCACACTGAAACAACACAATCACACATTTTATATTTCAGATTTCCATCCACTGAATTCAGTGGCTGTGGAAGTACTCAGATCGTAAATGTAGCAAAACCACACTGTAAAATACTGTTACAAGTCTTGCACTCAAAATCCTACTTAAGTACAAATGTATAATAACATTAAAATGTACTTAAAGTAGGAAAAAAGTAAAACTACTCATTATGCAGAATGGATCATTTCAGAATAATTAATATTGTATTAATAGATTATAATTATTGATGAATGAATGTGTATATCACTGTACTGCTGCAGCTGGTAAAGATGGAGATACTCCCCGGGATCAAAAAAGTCTTATTCTATCTTATCTTAACCTATAATAATATATTTGTTACATTGTGTATTCTTCTGAATCTGCAAACTAACTAGTAACTAAAGTTATCAAATAAATCTGGTGGAGTTGAAGTAAATTAAAATATAATTCACACGGATGATCATGATGTTTTAAGAACAATTAGGGATACATTAACAAAGAAATCTTGCTTACGTTTTGGTTGTATTGGTTATCTAGGTTTCTTCTAGCAGGTACAAAAATATTTTTTTTTATTGTAACTCATCTGACAGTGTAGCAGTTATTTTGAGACGATGGCTATTCTGCAACGTCGTAAAAAGTTGACCTTTTCCCTAATATTTCTGTACAGGTTCAGTGTGCTCTTAGTCTCTTTGTCTAGTTAATAACACAACTTATTTATATAGTTTTGTATTGCTCAATACCCCCAAAAAATGGTAATTTTTGTACAAATATAGTTATACCGGATCATGGCTGAGCAGCAGAGGCATTATTCAGCACATGCTAGGATTCAGCATATCAACTAATTGAAACGTAGCAGACTGACCTTGAGCACTGACAACGAGCACTTTGGACTCCAGTGCTGCGTGCATGTGTCCTATTTTGATATGAGCAATGACTGAGGTGACTCCCACATGGATCAGCACCACCTAAAGGAGAAAACACCATAATAGAAATGATACTGTGGAATAGTTAGGTTGTACTGTATATTGCTAAGTATATCATTTAATTTAATTTGTTGTTTTGTAAGGAGATTAAACTACAAAGTGATGGTTGACCATCCTTAGATTATATAAAATCGCATGCATGAAAAACAGTTGTATGAATTTTCCTTCAGACAATACAGTTGAAGTTGAACATCTGCCATTTGACAGACTCTTTTACTCCAATATGTGCTGGACTGTGCTGTCAGTGATATAATGCAGTTGGTGCATAGTGAATTTAGAAATTTCCTTTTCAGAGATTTGTTTCTTTTAGTGTAAATAACAATGCGTGAAATAAAATATTTGCAGCTATTAACAGGATCTGCAGCTGTAAGAAATACAAAAAATGTTCTCCAACACCTTAAGACGTGTGAAAGATTTACCCACTCTTTTGAAGAGTTTTGTTTGTGTTGGCTCACCTTTGAAGTCCAGTATTTCTGGGACATCTTGCCTGCTTTGGAGACAGTGTGAGTTACTATTTTACCATCATCAGGAATCCACGGGCCACAGATTCCACCTTGTTTCTTCGAAGAGACAACACACCAATAGAGATTTTATACCAAAATGTGGCCTTTACACAATTCGTTCATGTGTTTGTCAGTGCTGATATTTAAATAACTGTTATTAGGGTTCAACAAGTTGTGTTCTTACTCACAGAGTAGATGTGTTTCTGCTGTTCTAGAAACTTTTATTACCAAAGAATTACTTGCAAAATTACTTTTAAGTAGTCTTTTTTAATAATTCTAACTATAATAACATTTTAAACATCTCAATATATTCAACACAAAAGTTGCAGCTTTACCAAGATTTCAAAGTCACAGTGCTTTGAGACACAACGTGATATCTACTTTTGTGTCAAAAGCTGAAACAGAGGGGGAAAGCCCTGTATAGCGAATCCTCTGGGCCAGGTTTTTGCTCTAATTCTTAAAGTCAAAAAGCTTTAACAAACACTATCGAATGGTAACTTCCTACACCATCGGTTCACAATTAATCACTCACAGACGAGCAGATTCAAAACCACAGATATTTTAAGAAACCAAAATTTCCAGAGATAACTAATCTTAAGATAAACTTTGAGGTGGCCGGGTTAGCTCAGTTGATAGAGTGGGCACACATATGTAGAGGTTTACTCCTCGACGCAGCAGAATCATCCAATGCTAAGTACCCACCATAAGACCAAGAGGACAGGAGTGGATGTTGGCATGATACACGCAGCAATTAATATCATTGGCGTTGTTCCAGTTTGCCGGGCACTCGTGTTCATGACAGAACCTCTTTGCCTCTGACGCATTACTATAGAAGGGAAAATGGGTGGGTATACAAATACATTAATTAACACAAAAACCTGTGATGCTATTTACAATGGAAGCTCAAACAAAAAACACCTTTCTTTAGCTTAAAGTTGAAAATGAAAGCTGCCTTAATTAAGATAAAAGACATTTAATAAGATGCATCAGTCAGGGATAGTTAATTGTGTATTTGTGTATAGTGTATTATCTGATTAATTGTCCTACTTTCTTTTTTGATAAATGTGTGTGTGTGTGTGTGTGTGTGTGTGTGTGTGTGTGTGTGTGTGTGTGTGTGTGTGTGTGTGTGTGTGTGTGTGTGTGTGTGTGTGTGTGTGTGTGTGTGTGTGCATGCCTGCGTGGCAGACATTTAGGATGCCATGTGTTTACTTCACATACTCACCTGAACTGGAAAATCTTGTTCCTGACTGCATAATCATAGAAGGAATCTGAGGCTGTCACCGTGTACGAGACATTGAACTCTTCCCCATTGGTTACTTTCTCGGGAGGACGCTGCACCCAGGCCATTTCCAAACCTGTGACAACACACATGCTCATCACCTGAACATAAACATTCAAACAGTGTACATATGCGTGCAGTAAAGGATTCTGTGTGTTGTATTTGCACATTATTCTGTTAGAGCCCCACCTACTAAGTCACTGTAATTAATTCTGTACAAATGTTGTAAATGTTGTCTCCTTCCTTGTCAGCCACAAGAGGAAAAGCACACTCACATAAATTCCCTAAAGCAACTACAGATCAGCTGTTTTAACTGCAATGATGTGTCCTGAAATAACTTCTGTTGTGAATTGACACTATAAATAAAATTCAATTGACATTTAATGAAACACTCAAACAAACTCCTGCATAAAAACTTACCACCACAGCTAATCATGTTGTAATCATTTGGACTGTTGATCGGCCAACAGTCATATTCTGTGTTGTCCAGATCATGCCAGCAGTTTACTCGCTGCAGGTGAAGACAAGAAGCTTTTCAATGTAAAGGCATTTTTTGGTGCGTGTAAACATATTTGAAAAGCTTAATACATGTAACCTGTTTAAGTCAGAGCTTGTCATGCAAGTATGTTAATGAATAAAGTACACAACTCAACTAGCACTATGGTGAATATATGTAAGTAGGAAACACAGTATTGTTATCTTTTAATTAAGATTGATTACAGAATGTTTTATAATCAAGGAAATCAGCTGCAAAAGAACCTGGCAAGTAACCAAGCACTACATAAACGCCACAAGCCCATGACCACATGCACGCAGCAACACGTGTTTCTGACAAGACAACAAAAGCAAGAGGGGTACCTCAGCAATAAATGAAAATGTGAACATCACACACTCAGTTTACACAGTTGTTTATATACTGTTATATACTGTTAAATATTCTGTGCAAATACAGTCATAAGAAAATGCATCATCACTGCCCTTATTTGACATCATTGTGCAGTCCATTAACAGGTTAACCTTAAACATCTGTGGCCTTTTAGTACACATGTCCTCTCTGGAATTAAATATGTTGTAGTTGTTATATGTTACATTTATTCATCATCTACTATGTTAAAAACTTACCAGAAAGAAACACAGGTAAAGGGATGCAGCTGTCCATAGAGCCATGAGGAGGTTTGCTGTTGTGGCTGGACCCGCTCTGAACTGACTGACTGAGTGAATGTGTTTTGTGTGTGTGTGTGTGTGTGTGTGTGTGTGTGTGTGTGTGTGTGTGTGTGTGTGTGTGTGTGTGTGTGTGTGTGTGTGTGTGTGCGTGTGTGCGTGTGTGTGTGTGGACATCTTAACACAGCTTAAGTACACTTATTTATTTTTTTTGAGGCCCACCTTGTCCCCAATTGTCCAATCAGCAGAAGAGGCTCTCCAATCACAGTTTGGCCATGTTCTCGTTCACCTTCACTGTCCTACAGGTCAGAATCACCCAGAGGTCTCTGCTGCATGTGAACTCACCACTTTCTACTGTTTAAGTCTTCTGCATGAACGCCATCTATACTGTCTTGAATTATTGTTTTTTACTTAGGGAAAATGTTTTTCTGTATGCTTGACATTTTCACATTCAACCCTGGTAGACATGATTGTAGATAGAGATGGCCCGATACCATTTTTTGCTTCCCAATACCGATTCCGATACTTGAACTTGTGTATCGGCCGATACCGAGTACCAATCCGATACTATTGTGTCATATATTTTATTATGTTTTAACAACTGTATACTACTATCCCTGTATGGATGTGATATGATTTCTATCTTTGTTGTCGGTCTGGCTCAGGTTAAACTCTTTGTAAAACATGAACAAACACAAACAATGAATGCCACAGAACTTTCTTTTATTCTCCAGTTTGACAGTCAGTTATAACGGAAAAAGAACATAAATAAACTACTTTAATGTAGATTTTCTTTAGGGCTTTATTACGTGGTATCGGATCGGTGCATAAACTCCAGTATTTCCCAATACCGATACCAGCGGAGCCGATAATGATACTGGTATCGGTTTCGGACCATCTCTAATTGTAGGCCCTTTAAATGGATAGTTTGATCTTTTGAAGTGGGGTTGTATGAGGTAGTTCTCCACAGTCAGTGTATTACCTACAGTAGATGGTGGTCAGCACACCCCCAGTTTGGAGAAACATACAGCAGTCCCAACATGGAAGCTAAGAAATGTTCTGCTGTAGGCGGGAGCAGCAGCAAAATGTATTTTAGCCACACACAAAAAAGAACCACCTAAAAAAAGCAATATCTGTCTATCTATAAGCGTACGCTATATTCAGAATACTTTCACCGCTTTACCTTGCCATCAAACAGCCCAACAACTGAGAACTATCTGATCAAAAAATAAGTAAACAACACGTGCTTAATTGGGTGAATGAGAGGCACATTGGAACATTTTCCTTCTCTGCTAACATCTGTTTGCTCTGAGATTTAAACCAAACCAAAGGACAGCATTTTTTTTTGACATCTGTGAAATTTAATTGGCTTTTCAAGAATGCGTAATTACAGCACTGATGTAAAAAAAAAAAAACACACACACACACTGCCACAACACACAAGTTTACAGTTTATGTTTTTGGGAATGCAAAACCAGAGTAGCAGGCAGCAGTCACGACAGATCTTCAGAGGGCTCTGCTGAGGACTTACAGTACTCGCTACGATAGATCGTGTTGTCAATGAAAATAACATGACTTTAATAAAGTTAAACCTCAACCTGAAACAAACTGAATGTCATTAACATACGGAGGAGTTTTCTATGAGCGAAAAATACAGTGTTGTTGAACCTTTTCTTCTGCTGTCAAAGGATGCTGGTTGTGTTTAGGGGATCAAATCCTGAGTGGGATTTTACAGCATAAGCGGAGTTTAACCTGTGATTAGAACTGTTGCAAAAGCAGGATACCTGGAGAATGAAGGGAAATTAATTTCACTCTTCTTTTAGCTAAACACTTTTAACCACTTTCCAGATGTTGATGGGTGACATTTACAGGGCAAGGAGTCAGGTTACCGTTAATCACAGAGAGCTGTACTAAATTAAAATAAAATACTTGAATGTGGTTATTTTTTTACTGTTGCAAGCGCTTTGCAATCTAATTCAGAGGAGGATCTTGTTCCTCCCACTTAGGGTCAATTCTGCTTTTCTCCAGCTCTTTAACCAATAATGTAACTGAATGGGAACTAAAGGTCATCCACTAATTGGCCTGAACAGAGTAAATCATCATAAAGTGGCAGCTCTTGAGCACCACAAATCTCTAGCAATGGTACTTCATCAACTATTGACTGCAGTACTCGTGATGTAATAGGAGTGTCAGATAATCTTTTCAGTGTTTTTTTTGTTTGTTACGCTAACTGCACTACAGTGTTGTCAAGACAGTTTAGTTAGTGACAGTCATTTTAATTCAATCAGAAAACAGTCTGTCTCAGTCAAACAGGATTTACGAGTAATCTCATCGTTTGTTTAACATAGGTGCCAAGTGGGTGGTGTGTGCAACGTTTAAAGTCTGCAGTCCTCCAGCATGCCAACATGCTCACAATGACAATGCTAGCATGCTGATGTTTATCAGGTAGCATGTTTACCATGTTCAACAACTTAGTTCAGCATGTAAGCATGCTAACATTTGCAAATTAGCACTAAACACAAAGTATAGCTGATGCTGATGGGAATGTCCGTTTTGCAGGTATTTGGTCATAGGCCTAAGTATTGTATTGTAATGATGATGGAGGTGGAGGAAAAGTGAGGGGATCCCCAAAGTAATTTAGGGGAACATAAATGGCACCATTTTTTTTTTTTTTTTGGTAGAACATCCAATTATCATTTCATTCAAAACCTCCTGATGGAAAAGTCAGTTGATCACATTGAAGTGTTTAAGGTTCATCATATTAGGATTAGTCTGTGGACCATGAATGCCTGCACAAAATTTCAATCCATCCAGTAGTTGTTCAGATATTTTAGTCTGGACAAAGTGGTAGCAGCAGTAGTAGTGAATGCCAGAATACGTTTAAGACTAAGATTAAATCACATTCTGTAGCCTATATATTTATTTTAATAAAAATAGTATGTGACCCATTTATGGTATCCTACTTTAATTGATGTTCATGTTAGAGGTTCCGAACTACTGTACGTAGTGAAAGTCATACTTTCTTTACTGTAATATAGTTGCAAACCCTGTAGTGAAATCCACCTGTGTGCTGCCTGCTGTTTCTGTATAATATCATCCCATATTGTGCATTATGTTTGATGTTTGACAAATAAAACATGAAACTCCAAAAAGTTGTTAATTAACAAAATTATTTTTTTTTATTTTTTTTTTTAAATGTCCTGCAGTTGAAAAGTCACTACACAGGTATGACCATGAATAATCTTGGTTCGATAAAGAAACACCACCATTGTAGCTGTAAACCACCGTACTCACTACTCTCAATGTGTGACATTCCTACACTCCCAGAATAAAAATGAAATAGCTTTAATGATGTCATGTCTTTTACAGCAGGAGTGGCATAAATACTGTACAGCAGGTTAAAGAAACGTCATTTGAACCCTGTCAATGATTTAGCAATGGAGGCGTCAGAGCAGTCTGGGGAGAGGGGGGCTTGTGTGTGGGTAGTCTATTCAGTCAGATCCTGCAGGTACACAGGGTTTTGTTGAAACTCAAGCAGGAATCCAGTGTGTCGCAACATCCTTTTACAACCGTCATTTATGAGCCATTTCTTCAGAGCAACAGCAGCCATTCAGTGAGTTGAAGTGGATGTGTAAAAATGCTACAGGGGGAACAAGTTTGCCTCCATGAGGTGCTGCATGAGAACTGATAAAAGATGACAGATGAAATATTTATCGAGATAACCTAATTGAATAAATGAGGTCAGAAAATAATCAGTTTTGTACATGAGTTACAGTATCTTGAATTGGCTGTTTAAAAAGACTTGAAAATTTTAAAAAATTGTGCCCCCACTTCAAGCAAAACTTACAGTTTTATAGTAGGCATACCCGACTTCAAACAAGTTGCACGTCTTAACTAGATCATCCATTTCAGCGTTGCTTCCCTTATCAGCTACACAGCAAAGTCACCTTTTGCATGATGATTTTTACCCTTTTGGGGGGTAAAAGTAGAAATGTACCACTGTGTACTTCATACTGGATTCTTTCTTCAGCCATTGCAAAGTAGAATTGTCCAAGGTGAAATAACCAGCAGGCATATGATGACGAAGACAAAAAGAGTAGAATGAAACAGCAACACAAATCTCCCAATACACATGAATGGGAGTATTGGATCTAAAAACTGTAAAACCCTGACAAAAACTAAAAAAGTACATCTTTGCATCCATTTGTGGAATTAGTAGTGCGTCAAGGTCTCTTCTTATCTCCATTTCACTGCTCTACAGCTGGCCTGCAGTGTCTCTTTAAGAAACTACTTTTAGGACTACAATGACCCCCTGAGACCAACTGATGTGGTTTCTCTTTCAAGTCAACTCTAACTTCATAAGATATGTCCTGACAGGGCTGGACAGAAGTTCTGGTTAATTCTTAACAAGTTCCATTTTCAGGTTTAAAGAATGCCCTGATCCTCATTTTTTGTCTCCTCTGAGGGAAGCTGACTGTTTCCCGTATCCTGACCAGAGCTAAGCGGCCTGGCGTTGGCCCTCGTCGACCGCTGCCGTCTCGTGCCGTTACCAATGCAGCGCATGAGGTTCTTGAAGGTTGTCCACATTTCCTCATCCTTGTAGGAGTATATGCAAGGGTTCATAACAGAGTTGAGTACAGCCAGGAGCAGCAGCCACGTTTTTAATTTCATGACATCACAACTCGTGCAGTTGAGGCCGTCCAGCAGCAGAACCACCAGGCCGGGAGTCCAGCAGATCACAAAGGCCCCTTCAGGAAAAAATACCGCAAATCAGTTAGGTGTTTGTAATGCTTATTTCTATAGGGTACTTATAATAGTTTTAAAGTACTGTTTCTTGGCTGGGCACAGTAACATTCTGGGGTATTGTATTCACAAAGAAGTTGCCAGGCAAGCAGCAAAGACTTACGGAATCGGCTGTGCCTGGCCAAGAAATAGTCCGGCACATAAACCCCCCGTAAAACCACAACTTTTTATATTTTGCACAGATCACACATAATCTTTAGCGGTACTGTTAGGTGAACTTTGTTACCTTTAACTCTTGGCAAGAATGCAAATACTACAAATACTACAGGTAATTTCAGATAGAGAGAGCGTTCCTATTGGCTGCTCTGTGCATGCATTGCCTGAGCGACAGAGAGGGGAGAGTGAGAGCAGCAGGAAGAGCTCACAATACCATATTGGTTCTGATCTGTAAAGCATTGACAAGTACTTTATTAACTATCCTAAGTAACAACTAAAAAATACCTTTACAAAACATTCTTATGTGGTTCCAAATTTCAATTAACTTTTGCACACTGCACTCCTATGTTGCTAGTGAAAATTGAACTGGCAGGTATAAACAGTAAAAAAAACACTGTTATCTACAGTAAGAGCCAGGGTGGTGGAAATAATACCGGTATGGCTAAAGGCCGTTTTATAGTTGTGCGTCGGCTCCACGCAGAGCTCTCGCCGTAGCCTTAAAAAGTGGTCTGATGTTTATACTTGTGCGCTGGTGTGTGCGTCGAGCCGCATGTGTGTGTGTGTGGGGAGTGTGTGGTAGAGAGAAGTGAGAGCAAGTAGCGACTCTAGAGTCATAGTGAGAGAAACAAAGTGTCTCCTCTGTTCTTTCTGACCACAGTGGGAAATATGTAGCAGGAAGAGTTAACACTCTCCTTGATTTCATGTTGTTTATGGAGAAGGAGAACCAGGACATGAGTCGGGAGAAATGCAACGCTACCAAGCCACGGCCGAGCTACGTGCGTCGCCGCGACGTGTAGTTACATTTTTCGAGAGGTGCAAGTCAGGCTACGGCGTAGGGTCCGGCGTAGACGCAGACCCCTCTGCATCTACGCCGGACCCTGCGCCGTCGATTCGACGCACAACTATAAAAAGGCCTTTACTTACAAGGTCTATTAATTAGGGCTGCAAATGATTATTGTCATTTTTGACACATCTGTACTCAAATACTGAAGCAGCACTTGATTTCAAACATGTTTGGACACAAACAGAGTTACTGAGAGATTTCTGGAACTGAAAGGACAAGCCACAAGCAGCAACTTGTCAGGGACTACCTCCACACTACCGCCTCAATACATCTGCATAACAAAAACAAGTTCTCTCTCTTTGTTTGTCTCACATACACAAGCATGGATACATGTGTACAGAGACAGAAAGGGTCTGGTAGAGGTGTTTTTATGGTTTTTACTGCTCTTAAGCATGAAAGTCAAAATGTTTGCCACATTTTTACAGTGAATTTCTATTCTAAAACTCGTTCTTCTTCCTCTTTTTCTTTGTCTTTGATAGCCCACATGTTCAAATAAAGTGGACTGAACTGGAATTGCGTGAGACCCCATTTAATGGTCTTTCATTGGCAGTTTTTCATGTATTGAAGTTTAAAAATTGACTTTTTTCCCCCTTTAATCTACGACAGAGAAAAAGAGGGTTTTAAGAACACACATTTCAAGCATGTTCCTTTTCTCAGTTGGTATTCATTTGAAGATTGTGGTTGCACTTAAAGAATAAAAAGACATTTTTAATCTGCATGGTGTAATTTGATGCTTCTTTTAACAAACAGGCCCCAGCACTCTCAGATATAACACAAATAACTTGCTCTAGGCTATTAAACTACAAATACAAGTGTAAACCAAGAGAATACCATAGAGGTCATTTCAAAGTAACTAAATTATACGTGCAAATTTACACGTATGTTTTTGTTCTCTACTTCTTAGGTGTCTGACAACGCTTAAGGACTCATTCATTTTACTCATTATACAAAGCATGTGTGGGTTAAACGTCTTCAAACTGGTTTGTCCGGTTACCAGTTCTACCTGAACAGACTGCTTTTCATGTGAAACAAAAGTAAACTTTTTTTTCCCCCTAAATAATATATCCCATTGACCTGGACCTGATTGCATGCCTCAGAAGTCCTAAGATTTCCTTCCTTTTACTCTCAGATATCGCTGGCGTGTTATTTGCGGCGCATATTACAAAAGTGCTTTTTTTACATTTCCCCCAAAAATCACAGCACAATCTCAACAGGGAATTTACCAATGACACTTGGTCCTAACAGTTCCAAAAGCTCAAGGGAACTCTGCAAAGCATCTGAAAGCAATTGACAAAGTCCTCAAGTATAGGTTCTTCTTCCTTTTTTTATTGGATGGGTGGGGAGGAGGGGACGTTCAGTGAAGGCCAGTGTGGTGTGGTGTGGTGTGGTACGCCACACAGGCTCAGGAGCAGTGTCCTTGCAGAGAGACATAATTACACAGCAGTCTGGAATAAAGTGTACAAAGGCAGACCGCTCCTACGCTACAAACTGTATCATGCCATCTGGCCAGGCAACAAGCCGAGTGCCCAAAGAGACAAAGAACAATGACAGACTTTTATCCTGCAGGGCGACCGTGCTAAGTCACTACAAGTATCTCATGCATGCTTTTTATCTGGTTGATTGTATAAAGCGTATGCGTATATGAAAACAAAAACTGAGCAATTTAACACAGAGATGACCGCAGCGCTTTCTGAAATACATCAGTCTCAGAGTTGGTAGGTGGTATGGTGACTTAATATGTATATTGTGTGTTATATTTGTGCATGAGATTGTGCATTTAATAGTCTGTTTTGGTCGAATTTATTGGGGCAGTTTTGCTCCGTTCTTAAAAGGAAAGTGCTGGAAGGGGAACGATTTGAGTGTAAGGTATTGATTGGTTGCGACACCTAAGCAAAGACAGCCAGACCAGGATATCTGTGTCATCTAGGATAAAAAATGCATAAGAAGGGAAGGAAAGGAGTTTTTTAAGCTTTCTTACTCCGGCAATAAGTCAATTGATTAATTGACTGAAAATAAATTGCCTATAAATTCATAATTAAATTATTTACAAAAGGTATATTATGCAAGATTAATACAATAAGAATCCCTCTCAATCATTACTTATGACCCACTGGTGCGTGTGATTGTGTCTGTATCTGCAGAGACCCTGCCCTCTACCTGGATTTTCTCTTTTCTTCTTATTTTGCTGTGTGTGGGGACGTTTTTGGGCGTCAACCAAGAGCCTTTGGGCCCAATGCGGATTTGTAAACCCCAGCTCATAACAGAGTGCAGGGTGTGCAGCCTGCTCTAATTCCTAATACCCTCGCTTTGCTAGCTCCTTGGTGTCCAATACTGACGCATTTAGCGTCTATACAAAGATACAATTTCTCTGCGATGTCTCTGTCTCTCGTTGAACCAGTACCAACTTTGAATGCTGTGTTTACAAAAACCAACTGACAAAAGTAACATTTTATACCTTTAAGGAATTTATAGCACAAAAGTCCCTGGTTTCAGCTTCTCAAAAGTGAGGATTTGCATGTTTTTCCTGTTACTGTGTGTAAACGGAATATCTTTGGGTCTTTGACTGTTAGTTGGACAGAACAAGCACTTTAAAGATGTCCCTTTGGGCTCTGAAAAACTTGTAAGGGACATATTTGAATATATTTTCACATTTTATAGTATGAATGATTAATCAATTTATCAATTTAGCAAATAATTAAACACAAGAATGGGTAATAGGTTTAAGCCACTGGGCAGAAAACAAACTCAGAAAAATCTGACTTTAAAAGGAGTCTTTTGCCCTTATTAAAGGCTCCCTCAAATCACTGACAAGCACCCAAAACGTTTACTGAAAACACAAGTGTTTGTGTTACGCTCAAGGTTGTCCTTCCTATCATGAAAACAGATTACAATCCAGCATGTTCAGCAGTGACTCAGTGAATTGCCCGGACTTTGTGACCCTGACGAAAGACGCACACACACACAACGGATACTTACACCTGACTAATGCGGAAAATGTTCCGACTCACTGTATCGATGATCCTGCACAGACAGCAATTTTACGATGAGCACCTACCGAGCACAACCATGACCGTTTTGATGAGCTTAATGGGCGTCCTCTTGCGGTTGATGGAGCCGCTGGTGTGTGGCGTCAGCACCGCCGTCTTCCTCTTGACGTAGGTGTAGATCCTCGTATAGATGACCACCATCACCAGGAACACCACCAGGTTAGACGCAGACCAGAAGATCAGGTAGCTCCTGCTGAAGATGGGAGCCAGCTGGGAGCAGTCGCTCAGGTTGCAGATGCAGTTCCAGCCGAGACTCGGCACAGCCCCCAAGAAGATGGAGATGGCCCACACCAGCACGATCAGCAGGGTCACCCTCCTCTTCGTCAGGTTACTGTGGACTTTCCAGTTCATGACGGAGATGTAGCGCTCTAGCGCTATTACCAGCAGGTTAGCCAGAGAAGCTGAAAGACTGATATCCAGAAGACCTTGACGGATGAAGTATCCTTTAACTGTAAGTTTCCGCGACACATCACCTGTGTTAAACATGAGGTACACGTACGCTATGCCTGCCAGGAAGTCAGAGGCGGCGAGGTTGGCTAGAAGATAGTAGAAAGGGTAGTGAAACCTCTTATTGGTGATGACAGCAGCTATGACCATGGCGTTGGAGACCAGGATGAAACAGCAGAAGATAGAGCCCACCACCTGCACCAGGATGAGCTTGGGTCTGTTCCATCCATCCTCAGCGCTGCTGTTCTTGTAGAAGAAGCCCATGGACTCATTATAATGACAGCTGTAGTTCTGTTGGGCCATTTTAGAGGTGAGTCTGTGGAAAGAGAGTGAGAAAACAAAAGGAAGTGGAACCATTTATCACTTATTTATCAACTGAAGCATAGCAAAATTGTATTGAATAATCGTTAATTATCAAGCAGAAATGCCAAACTTTCCTATTTCCTGCTTCTCACTGTGAGGGTATGCTGCTTTCCTTTGTCTTATGCAGGGCTCAACGCTAACTTTTTAAAGTAGTTGCCGGCTTGGCAACCAGGCATCAGCTTTTGGTTGCCGAAATTGCTTTACCTGTATCTTTTCACTGCAAACACGCGTAAGTAAGTAAGTAAGTAAGTAAGTAAGTAAGTAAGTAAAATTTATTTATATAGCACCTATCACAGATAGAATCACAAAGTGCTTTACATGCAGCAAGTTTAACAATTTAAAAACATCATACAAAACATAAAAACATGATTGGTCGGTCAACTGAAAGCTTGTCTGAATAGTAGTGTCTTCAGCTGTTTTTTAAAAGAAACAATCGAATCGGCCACACGCAGCGACAGGGGCAGGGCGGAGTGGAAAGCGGTCGCACAACAGCTGAAATGTGTTGCACACAAACGTATAGTGTTCAAATTTTACGGAGACAACCAAATGAAATATAGACTTCTTTTGAAATAAGATTTTCCAGTTTAGTAAGTTTTGGTTATTTTTTATAGATTGAAAAATAAAACACCAAAATTGAACAGGTGGTTGTCAAAAGGGGCAACCAGAGGCCACGAAACGGTTGCCAATTGACTCAATCTGGTTGCCAAAGGCAACCGGGCAACCGTTACTGTCGAGCCCGGTTATGTGATAGTGGGTTTTAGACTGTTTGGACAAAATAAGACATTTGAATACATCATCTTGGTTTCTGGGAAATTCAATTAATGAACTAATTATACTTTTTCACTATTTTCTGACTTTTTCTAGACCAAACACTCATCTAATAATCGAGAAGATTCTTTGTTAATGAAAATCATTATTTGCAGCCCTAAATTTAAGAATGTCTGATAAATCATATCTATAAATGCCTTCTAGACATTTCAAATCCAGTTTTGTGGTTTTAAATATATTAAATTAAAGCAAAAGTAGAATAATAAGAGAGAGGAAAAGTCTAAAATGTGCATGGTGCCAATTCACCCAAGGCCAAGAGAGATTTAATTACTCAACTCCAAAAGGCAAGTGCACATGCCAAAACCCATTTACTGGGAGAAGCTGCTCTGAATAAAGTTAAACAAGATAATCACCATGGTAACATTAGAGAGCCAAAACAATTCACGCTCAGTCAAGTGAGATAGGCACGTCTGTAGAATAGATTAATTCCGCATTTTCTAACTGTATAAACATATCTTTGAGTAAACATTACAGACATGCAGCAAAACAAGATTCCACGTAACACATGCTAAAGCATACAGTTTTCTTCATGACTTGAGAAGCCTTTATTATGCGATTAGCTTTACTACCTGTCCGACTTGGTCTACTACCAGCAACAGCGGAGGAGGAGGAGGGAGGGATGAGAAATTCCCACAGAGGGGACTGACAAAGGGAAAATTGTTGCATACCCAATGAAGCAGACAGAAACCAAATTATAATCCCAAAAAGAAGAACAAAGAGTTACCTAAAAAAAAAAACAATCGGCCAAGTGAGTGAGTGTACCTGTGGTGAAGGGCGGCCCGTGGTGAGTCAGAAGACTAGTTGCGAAATATTCCGTGCCGAGTTTTAACGATCATGTTCCTCCTGCAGCATTGCGTCTCCGCAGCTGTGGGCGGAGGAGGTGACAGCACAGAGCGAGAGGACAAAGTGGAGGCAGAAAAGTTGAGCGTCTTCACTTTGAGCCTTCAGCTCGGTGACGTAGAGGGCGTGTGCCACCCAGCCTCTCGTGTGAATTCCTCCGGTTGACCACACGAGGCCCCGCGAGCTCACGGTCGGATCAAATTCTAAACACACTGCAGTGAAGTCGGGACCCAGAAGCGCGCTGTCTGTTTTATGAAATCTAACACATTGTTAAAGATTAAACCACTGGTTCACAACTGTTTGGGGCTTTCAGTGTAACGCTTTATCAGTTAAATTTTCTAAGCACAAACGGACATTTGGAAAAACAGAAAAATGGGTTCCAGTATCCAATTTTTCATTTTTTTCCGCCTTGACAAATTAAAAAATTGGATCTTTAAACTGTTTTTTCAATTTTCAGTTTTTTATTCAGAGGATCAGAAATTTAGAAACTATCAGTTGCAAGCACCTCTGACCCCAAAGTCTATCAGGTTTGTTTTTTTTGGTCCATATGCAGTTAATGACCGGCATATTCCGCAAAGTAGAGGAAGAGAATAGGCTACCATTGCAGTATTGAATAATTGGAGCTCAGACGCAATTTTGTAATTTTCTCAATTTCTGATCCTCTGAATTTTTTTTATTGTATACTACTGCAATCACATGGGAAAAGTAAATATATTTACATACTGTGAATCATTTTAAATTTCGTTTTTGAATCGAATCTTGAGCCTACAAATCTAATCAAATCGTGACATTTTCTGAATCATGCACCCCTACTATCTAATGTGTCAGTTACATAGGCTGTTTTCTGCATGAGGAGGCCTACTTTTACTTAGTAAGTTTTGCTGATAATATTTTTCTGCTGATGTAGTTACTTAAGTCAGATTTTAAATGCAGGACTTTCACTTGTAATGGATACTTTTTTGTGGTTGTATTGGTACCTCAGGATATGAGTACTTCTTCCACCACAGAAAGCAGTCATTTCCCTATTCCTTAATTGTGGAGCATGGCCATGGGGCCCCAAGGCAAACATTTGTTGTTACCCCTACACTTACCCCATACATTGGTAATCCAGCTTTGAACATGCTGTATCAGATAAGGGTCAACTCAGTTTCCTCTCAGATTTCTTCTTTCACAAAAGTGCAGTGCAAATTTACAAACACACTGAACTGCCCTGATGCACATATGCATTGTGGGAATTCACAATGGGTAGTTCTCCTTTAAATTGGACAGTTAGATGTTTGGAGCAGCACATCTGTTTATATGAAAACTCCAAATAATCGCTGTCTATAGTGAAGCGCTGGTTCCCAGTTTCCACAAACGTGCGTGTTTTGTTTGAGACAGCACACATCATATTGACATTTGTTCTTAGCTTGTGTTGTTTTGAACAATAACAGTGATGTTGATTGACCCAAACTAAACAGACAGACCTGTAAGTAAGAGTAAATATCTTGCTCTCATCCTTGAAATGGATGTGATTTGCTCTGGTCTCAGTTTTGACCTTTTAAAATCAAACAGGATTAATATAGAGACAATATTGTCACATAGGACAACTAGTCTTTGGAGTGGCAGATAATGACATGTTGGCTCATTAACAGGTGTCAAATAACCATCTCTACCTCAGGCATTTGGTCATATCCAGGTTATAATTATTCAAACAATGTTTTGAATGACATTATGAAGCAGCCCTATAGGTGAAGTAACTCCTTGAATTTCATCTAGCATGTTATAAGAGTTTAAGGAAACACCTTTGATTACCTATCAAGTCAAAAGCACAGTGCTTATACTCAAAAGTGAGAAGTGGTGATCCAGCTTATCTCACCATCTAAACTTGCGTGTAGATTTGCCGATAAAACTGACTCATTCAGGGTGGCTCATTTCAAACTCCCGTCTTACTCAATCTCAGCTGTGAGAAACCTTTGGAGCACTTCATATTCTTTATGGAGCACAGAAGAAATGTGTGTCTGCTTACTTGTGATTTGCTGAATGTTCACACTTGTGGCAAAGTTGGGAAACACTTTAAAATTTGATAAATGAAAAGATTAGATTTATTGCAATCTTTACTACAACACTTGACAAATAAATTACAAATAGCACTGCATAATGTTGCATAGCACCAGTGTAAATACACTGGAAACCCTAAATCCAGTTCTTTGGCAACTAAATGCATGTACAGACCTTAAAAAGTCCCAGTAAACTTCTCAACAGCATCCGGAACTCCAATAGATACGGTTATGAAAGCTTTTGTTTCAAGTTACAGCTCCTTAGGTCAAGCTCCAGTTTCATGGTCAAGAGCGGGAACTTGTTTGGCGATTCATATTACACCTCACAGAATCAGTAACTACAATTTTCGGGATTTTGCAGGGGATAGCTTGATCTTCAAGTCTGTATCAGACGTGTAAAGTCTTGTTCCCAGCATTGTCCTCCTCCCTGATCCGTGTCCTCTGGAGGTGGGACAGCTATCAGCTGATCAGGATGACAGCGTCACTTTCAGGAACTCTGCAACAACATGATCCAAAAAGAAGTATGAGACACCCAATGTGTCATCAACACCACCATATAAAGTGCGTACATGCTTTCTACAGGTACTTTAGGACATTAATAAGGGTGCATAAGTTTTCACATCAGTGACATTGATATAGCAGACAGACACACACACACACACACACGGTTTCTCCTAACTCTTGCTACTTTGTTGTTGCGATAATCTCCTACAGAGATCATCACAGTCGATTCCTAGGATTCACACCAGCACAAGAATTATTCTCTGGACTTCCAGGTCGGCCCTGACACACAGAGAGCCAACGAAGGGATGTGGGAAGAGGTTTGGATTTCTTGTGATTGTACCCATTCTCAGAATAAATCCACCAAAACAAGCACATTGAAAACGACAGCCTTTTCCCATGCATCCTGAACAGTTTCTTGTGTTTGGCTGTTTGCTCTCAAGAGAAACAGCTAAATATGTGCCTGGTTCATTAAATCTGTACATGATTAGACAGGTTTTCCTTCATCTTTATGATCTGCCATAAGCAGAAGCACATTTTACTGCTGAGTTTGCAAACCAAGTCTCAGACTCTCTATTCCACAAAGTCCTGCAGCCGTTTGAGGATGTGAATGTATTTCAAAGAGAGCAAGGAAGTTGTGCCCAATCATTCTCTTGGAGAGCAAAACTGACTCTGTACTACTGTATTTATAAATTGCCTCTATGCACAGCTTAGCTGTCCCTTTGTCAAATCCCCTTTAAAACTAGTATCCACTCTTTGGCCGCTGCTATATTAAACGGTGTAATCACACATGCTGACATGTATCAGGTAGACATTTTTGTCATTGTGGGACTCTGGTTAGCTACATTGAGTTACAACCTTTTCCATACCTGTCCATTCAACATTCAATTTCATTCACAAGACTCTTGAGCCACAATAAATTATTTTAACTGACAAAGTAGATATACTGGTTCCAAATAACAAGTTTTAAAATCCAAACAGAGGGTGACTCTTGCTCAACTTGCTTTCCAAACAAAATAACTTACTGCAGTAAAAGATGATAACAGTAGGAAGGCTAATTACATACAGATGAAATTTCATCCAGTTAAGACACTAACATGTTAGCTGAGAACGCTGATCTAATTTTTGGAAGAAGAAAGAGACAAAGATGGTCATAAAATGAAATTTGGTCAGTTGAGATGCTGCAAATGACTGCAATTACAGAATCTGTGTAACTTGACAAAAGTAATCCTAATGACAACAGGTCAGCCAATTCTAAAAAGGCCACTGGCAGTTTTACGCTAATCTCCACAGAGAGGATGCATAGTCAATTGTCAGTCGTGGATTACATTGCACTATAACACATTATTACATAATGACTCTGTAACTGAGACTACACTTCCTTAAACACTCAAGACAATCCAGAGCAGGATAACCGGATGGCTCCATGATAGAAAACGGCTGTGGAGAATACAGGAAGGACCGCAGAGTCAGAGTGTTAATGTCTGGTAAAACAATAATGATGGAAGAGCCCTGAGAGGAAAAACTGATACTTACATACTGTAAGAAAAAGAAGGAAAAGGTGTCCATCTTTAAACATATTGAGTTATTTTAGTTACATCACTCAGAATTATTTTTTTTTTTACAAATATTTGAGGCTCTGGCTTGCAGAAAATAGTCTGATGGCAAACACTGCACAATGCTATACAAGTGACGTCTTTTTGCCCTTGGTTATAAAATGGTCTATGTTTTTTTAAGTAGAAGAATGGTGTCTGTTTGCAGTTCAGCCATTTCCTGTTTCAAAACGGGAAAATAAATAATATTTAAAAAAAGTTATAAAACATTTTACGAATCTTTAAGAATGCAGAACCAAAAGCCAAAGTATGACACCGCAGTCTGGTGACGTGCTACTTTTGGTTGAGCTTTGTAACTTTTCAGCTTGGTAGAAACGGACAGTAAAAGAGGAAGCACCAACTTTTCAACAAGCACCATCAAGTTGTGCATAAATTCTACAGCACAGCTTCAAAATGGACGTGGTGAAATTATTACGTGACAAATGCAACTAATATTCAGACAAAATGTTCTCCGATTACAAAAGTAAGATAAGAAGTGATAAAGAAATAAGAGGATACAGTGTGAATTCATCTACCAAATAAAACCACACACCAGAGAGCCATTGCACTGTACTGTACTGCACATTAAAAAGCAATTAGAGTTAAACTTGCACCGCACATCAAGCTCAAATCAAATAACTCTTCCCAACTAACCATCATGCATTAACAAAACTTTTACGGCTCAGTTGTCCGAGGCTTAAGTGAGTATGGACCGTGGCCTGTTTATTTGGAAGGCAACATAGCAAGGAGGGAGCAATGGGGAGATGGGGGGGGTTCTTCCCAGTGCACAGCCTCAGTTTCTCTGTAATCAGCCCATCACTGGGTGTGTCTGCATAGCTCCCACCACTAATTTCATTGCTCTCAGACCACGTAAGACAGAGCCAAACCACAGTGTGGAGGAAACTCCAGTCTGCTGCCTGCTGATGATAGAGATCGGCTCATAGAAAAGGAATGAGCAGAAAATGGGGACATATAGACAAATATGATGCTGTAGCGAAAAAGGTATAAGCAAAGCAAACTGAGTTTTTCTACTCTTTTTCTTTTCAATATTTTTCTAAAATTTTCGAGACAAAACAATCAATTAATCGAGAAAATAATCAGCAGGTTAATTGATAATGAAAATAATCACACACTTACATCTTTCCCAGCAAAATCCAACAATGAAAGGGACGGATGTATTTAAAATTTCCGGCAGCAGCATAAAAGAAAAGAACTAAATAAGAAAAAGAACTAAAGTTGAACATGATAATAAAAAAAAAAAATTGCCAACTCAAATTAAGTAGCAGACATCACTGTACCGCCCACGCTGTTTGTTTGCAAAAACACCACAAAGAGGATTGTATATGAAAGAAAATGTAAAAATAAAATCTTCTTTCAGAAAAACCTTAAAGGGGTGATAGAATGCAAAACTGATTTTACCTTGTCTAAATCCCACTGACACCTCTTTCCTCTGCTAATCTCACTATTTGAAACTGCCTCTGAAAACGGGCAAATCTCAACGAGCCCCATAGTTGACGTCAACTATTGCGGCTCCTCCTCATTTGGCTCTAGTCTCTGTGTTTGTCACGCCCCAACATTTGCATAGGCTACACAACTGACCTGAGATCAGTTAGTCTTCTGAATCTAGGTCGTGCAGATCTCAGAAATCGTATACATTGTTCATCTGCTATTTTACCATTAAATTCACTTCTGAGACTTTTTTTATGCGAGAAATCAACTATGTAGAGGTCAAATATGGGCCATTTTACGAAAATTGATGTCTAATTGCAAATTTTGTCCAACTGTGTCGGAATTCAGCGGCCAGTGCTGCCTGGGCTGTTGCCTCGCCGCCCGGCCTGCCTTCCTTCACAGACCCCGGCCTGCTGTGAGCTTGATTGAGCTCCATTAGGCTGGCAACCCACAGCACTCCATACCCGCGCAAAGTCACCGTTTTGGGCTAATGGACTACGAAACACCGCTGCTCTGACAGAGCTCCAGGGCCTGCAACTCCCCTCTTCCTGCTAGCTAAATGCCCGGTGTATGTGAGTGAAAGTGCGGTCAGCAAGCTTGTTACGCCAGCATTCTCTTACCACAGGTTCCAGTTACTCTTTTAATGTGTGTAATTATAATGTGTTGATATATAAACAAACGATTGAGGAAATAAACGCCGCTTGTCCGTGAGTCTCATTGATAGAGCCTGCGGCTGGATGGAGCTCTATCAATGAGAGCTAGCTAGCTAGCCTCCTCTTAGAATACCTCTGGAATTCACAAATATTAATTAACTTGAAATCGGACACCGTTGTTAGCTTTATAGGACATTTAGTTAGATGTTGTATAAGTGGCGTGGCGAAATTCAAACTGTAAATATACTCGAATTACGACCAAAAATGAAGCTAACTATCTGTGATTTGTAGCTACACATAGATAGGATTGAAGGGACAGTCGCAGCTAACGAAACAGCGGCGTTTGGTAGCTAGTCCATTAGCCCAAACGGTGACTTTGCGCGGGTATGAGGTGCTGTGGGCTGCCAGCCGTGCCAGAGCTCAATCGAGCTCACAGCAGGCCGGGGTCTGTGGAGGAAGTCAGGCCGGGCAGTGAGGCAGCAACACAGGCAGCACTGGCCGCTCAACTCCGACACACAGTTTTACCAAATTTGCAATTAGCCATCCATTTTCGTAAAACGGCCCATATTTGAGCTTTATATAGTTGATTTCTCGCATAAAAAAGTCTCAGAAGTGAATGTGGTAACGAAACATTGCAGTGTCTGGAATATGAGATTCTGTCGCGTCTCTAATGTGTGTGATAGAATGTATTGTGTATTCGGGATTCGCTCAACCAATCAGCACGCGTCTCTAATGCGTGTGTATGGCGATTCACTCAACCAATCAGCGCGCATCTCTACGTGTGTGTACGGGGATAAGGCTCAACCAAGCAGCACGCAGCTCATCTAAATATTCATGACCATACCATATTTGGAAGAAAAGCTCTTGTTACAAATAGGGCCAAAACACAGGGATGCATAAGGGCCAATAAAATATCAACCAGGCCATTTTCAGCCCAACTAATGTTACATACCCCATTAGGAGACCATAACGAACAGTGTGAAATACCCTATATAATCATTCTATCACCACTTTAACAAACCCCTCGGTTGAGGTACAACAGAAATTTCTAATAACAATGGGGAGACATTTTCCCATGGCTGTAAAACCAATAACAGAAAGAAAAGTTCTAATCTACAACAACCGTCATAATGTAAAGTGACCGACAATACAGTAGAGGAAAAACAGATGTGTTACTAGCTTACACACTGTCCTTGAGCAAGGCGTTTAAAACATAATCATCTACAGTACAGTATATAGGGCCCTATCTTGCACCTGGCGCAAAGCCCGACATAAGTGTCTTTGCTATTTTAAGACTGTCCAGCGCCCACGTCGTTTAAATAGAAAATGCACCTGCACCCATTCTTGGCGTACTGCTATCTTGAGCCAGTGGGAAGTGATCGCGCCATTGACCACGAAAAACCTGGTCTGAGGTCAATAACGCAGCATTTCACTGCTATTTTAACAGCGCATCAGTAAAATGTGCCTAGGCTTATTAACAGCGCACGTACACTATGACTCACACACACACACACACACACAGAGACACACACACACACACACACACACACACACACACACAAAACACACACACACACACACACACACACACACACACACACACACACACACACACACACACACAGCAATGCCCCAAAGTACAAAAGCACACTAATAGCAATGCACCAAGTACAAACGCGCCTGGCTTTTAAAAGGGACTGGGAGACGACACGGATTGGTTTATAGCATGTTATGCCACACACCTCTGAATTAATGAAGACACCAAGTACAACCCTTCTGAACCATGCGCCCGGCGCACTGACCCTTTTTTCCGCCGTCAAACTAGCAAAAGTGGATTTGGACATGCCCTAATATTACCTGCGCCAGGCACTTCACGCCGTGCGATTAGATCGTTAAAATAGGGCCCAATTTCACTCATGTTTCAGTGATGAGAAGTCATGTTTGTACAGTGCAGCTTCCAGGTGTGAATGTATGTGCAGCAGGGTGGGAGTAAAAATATGATTAAAGCATCATGATTGTAAACATGCTCATACCGTTGGCAGCAGCACAACACAGAGTATCTGACATCAACGTCTGTCTGACTGCTCTCCTCTAGAACAGGAAAATCGTTCTGCTCTCTGAGGAACTTCTGCAGGTCCGTCAGTGGGAATCCGTCCTTTTGGAACCTCTGTCGATGAAAAACGCAAAGAAATGCAAGCAATTGAAACACAACACTTTTTTCATACTAGACTTTAGAAACCAACTCCACGCTGGATAATGATGATGAATCTACATGGAACAAACAACTAAAAATATTTTAGCAGAAATCTTTTTTGTCTTGCAACTTCTCAAACCAGCTAATTGTTGTGAGTGGAGTACTGTGAAATATTTCCCATGGCTTTCCTTTACTAAACTTCCTTTCATGGCATAAAAAAAGATTAAAAGTTAAATTTGTGCCACAGCTTTCACTTCACTAAACCCAAACCAGAGCAGAAGTACCTTGATGGTTTCATAGGAGTCGGTGATGAGGGCGATGAAGAGCGACAGCACCATGTAGATGAACAGGGAGATGAAGGAGTAGAGGTAGGCCCGGCTGAAGAGCCACACCAAAGTGTTTTTGTCCTTCAGCTGGGCGAACGTGGTAAACATGTCGTCTCCGTTCAACAGGGAGAACAGGCACTCCGCCACACGACTCAGGCCCTCAAACTAGAAACATTAAGAGGGGACGGAAGATTGGATGAAAGTTACAAATGCTATAAACGGTTAACAAGATAAAACTGATAATGAACGGAATAGCAAAGCAGAAAATATATATTTCTGCTACACAAACAACTGTTCTAATATCTGATTTAATATCTAATTACTGTACTGTTTTTACATCATATATAAAGTTTTCACACAAAAATAAAACCCAGACTGGTTGAACTAGCGCGCGCTGGGTGACATTTACAACCTTTGACGAGGGGTCGTAAGACGTAGCTGCATTTTAAAGCTGTCACAAGTAGGTCGGCAACAATTACTTTCATGATCAATTCATTCCCATCATTAGCTTCAAATGCCTGAGGTGATGTTTCATCCACTTAACACTCTGAAACCTAAAAAACAAACAACACTTTAAGAGCTAAATATATTTATAAGACACTCACAAGTGAGAAGCTGGAAGTATGGCATGGAATTATTAAATAGTTGCTTATCGACTCACTGATTAATCGAATAATCATTTCCGATCTAGTAACAAGCTAAAAAAGATGGGAACCACAAGACAAAGCATGGAGCCTCCTGAATCTCAAAACTGGAAAGTGAGTTACTCAAGATAACTAATTAGATTAATAGTACTAATATACTGTATGAGACATGCAAAAGTACGAGAAGTAGTGTGTTCAAGTAAATAAAATGTACAGCCAGTTTAAAACCGTACCGTGCCTGTATGTACATTTCCCAACAAGCATCTTTTGACTGTAGATTTGACATCATTTTACAAATAAAATTGGTCCTTACAGAGATAGGCTTACAAAGAAGGAGAAGGGAGGTGCAGAATACCGACAGAAGCATGATGGTTGATAGTTACATAGGTGGAATGATAAAAGAAAGTAGGACAAACAAAAAGACAGATGGCTAAAAAGGGAGAGCCTGAAAGCCAGACACTAACATTATGAAAGAAGCCAATTTCCCCAAGAATGTGATAGCATCTAAATACAACATCCCACTGCGACGGTATGGATTACAGCACTTGAAGACGTGTGGGATGGCAAGTCCTCGAACATCCTCTGTTTATTCCTTCAGTAAATACACAGAGGATCCTGGAGGGGCTGACAGCACACTACAGGGGACTCCCCCAGCCACCACAATGTAAATATCGTGACCAAGTCTCAGTTAACTGTATCAGGGAACTAAAAACCTGTTTTACATCAACTGCAGGAATAGCAGCACCGCAGATCATCACTTTCACTGAAGCTGAAATTAATGTGACAGTAATGTTATACATAACATAAACTTTTCTTGTAGGGTTGGACAGGGAAGCACAACTGCATTTAACAACTAATTCTAACTGTGCACCATTTACGATACAATCTGTGCTTTATAATAATTAAAAGCAGTAAAAAAAAAAAAAAAGTCAACAAAATCAGTCCATAATTTATTTACAGTAGTTACTTCTCTTCATTTAAGATGATCAACAAATTTACATATGGGTCAGTGGGACATCAGTTCACCCCGGGGCGGTGATCTCAGTCTATCTCACAGCTGTCTCTCCAACAGTATGAGCACTGCCTTGTTTAGACGCCCACTGCTGCTTGGACTTCCGTAAATAATTTATCCTAACGGGCAAGGACCGCTAAACACACATATTTTCCCTAATGGCACTCGCTGTCCAAGGACCTCCCAGTTAAGGTGACCATCTGAGTTGAAGCTGTGGGACTCCCCTTTCCAAATGTCCCCTGATTGCAGTAAAAATAACTGTTGACTTTGTGTTTTCAGAGCATAGAAAAACAATACCGTTACATTTACCGTTACTTTCGGTTTCTCACTTTCTAGTCTATTGTAACGTTGCTATGTTGTGTGAACTTTAAAAGTGTGGTAAACTTTCTCCATTTGGGGCAGCTGATTGGATTGTTTTATGGCGACTTAGGGGTTTAAAATGCTAAGACTAAGACTTACACCCCCAGTTTGAGTCCTGCAGAGGACCTTTGTTGCATGTCATACCATTTTTTGTCGCCTTTTAATCCCCAAGACCTCTACGCTGTCCTCTGTCTGATAAAAGGGGAAATCAATCCCACAAAAAAATACTTAAATGTGGTTGTTTCTATCAGAGACTAGGGTGTGTGTGTGTGTGTGTGTGTGTGTGTGTGTGTGTGTGTGTGTGTGTGTGTGTGTGTGTGTGTGTGTGTGTGTGTGTGTGTGTGTGTGTGTATGAATGTGGAGAGAACTCCCAGTTTATGATGTTCAAAATGTGGTTGTAGGGACAGAAAGCTGCTCTTATTGATGCTTGAGGTTTCAAGGAGAAGATCCATGCTGACATCTAGTGGGGAGGAAGTCTGATATGTTTTTCCCACTGTAAATTTTTGATAAAACCTTTAAGCATGACATCTATCACGCCCGCCGATAGAGGGGGACAAACAGGTCAGGCCCAGGTTAGGAGGGGGCCCAGAACTGGGCCCTCATTAAATTATGGAATAATTAAAAAAAAAATATTTAAATAGGCCAATTTGTGGAAAAATATGTAATATTTGAGTTACATAAAAGCTTTTTATTTGTTTTCTTCCTAATGGTCCTTGAAATAGTGGTCAAGAACCACCCCCCCCCCTCAACACAAAAATAGTTTGGCCAATGATCAAAATTTGATGTTGTCATTTGATTAGAAGTTCAGTACGCTCAAAATGTCCAGTCAGCACAAGTGTGATGCTCAGAAAAGGAAAGAAAAGAGAAGAGAAGAAGAAAATAGAGGCCTTAGAGATTTTCTAAACAATGAAAAAAAAAAAAAGGTAGTGACAGTGAAGCTGGAACTAGTAAAGTCAACGTAGAGCAAGTTAGCGCAGCCAGCGTTTACGAGCCTTGTAACGTAACCTAACAGGCCAGCTCCAATGTTAACGTCCATTAGCCTGACACAACACGTTATCTTTGACAGAAACAGTTGAGTTTGGTAGCTCTGTCAGAGAGGATGAGACAGAGAGGAGAGAGATCCAGCTGCAGTCAGGTGACAGAGAGAGTGATGCGGGAGGGGCCCGCTGCCCCGCAAGGGAGGGACAGAGTCAGGCCACCTTGAGAGAGAGAGAGAGAGAGAGAGAGAGAGAGAGAGAGAGAGAGAGAGAGAGAGAGAGAGAGAGAGAGAGAGAGAGAGAGAGAGAGAGAGAGAGAGAGTGATGCGGGAGGGGCCTGCTGCCCCGTCGGAGAGTCTGAGCAGGATGGATCAGAGACTGATCACACACTTAATTTCAGCGAGAGATGTGAGGAGAGGAGAGGAGAGGAGAGGAGAGGAGAGGAGAGGAGACAAGAGGAGAGGAGAGGAAGATCAGAGGAGAGGAAGAGCAAGGGAAAAGGAGAGGTCTGGGGGCCCATTTAAGATCATCTCGTCCCGGGCCCAGGCAAGACAGGAAGGGGTTAAGTCACGAAAAAGAGCCTCAATAGTTCCCCTAATTTCCACAACTCTGACAATAATATTCAGTGCAGGCATTCAGACCAGCAACTGCCCCACCATAAATTCACTTCTCTAATCTCCGACCCTCAGGCCTCCACATCCTCTGCTCTCACCAAACCAGTTATGAGAGTTACCTTCTCGTGGTATGGCCCCAGTACGATCCACCCGCAGAAGGTGTAGCCAAGGTAGATCATGCCGGCACAGCAGCAGAAACGCAGGACCTTGGGGAAGGCTGCTTGCATGGTTAAAATCAACACCTAGACACACAGGAAGCATGGAGACATAAAAGTAATTGGTAAACGAATCATGAAAGAATGTGTGAAGACATTTGATTAGGGGTAGAGAGGGGTGGAATAAGGTTCACAGACTCACGTTGTATTTCTGGAAGTATCCCAGGTACCGGATCACGCCGACCCACACCAATAATGTGGACGTTCCCAGGAAGATACTGCATACGTCATAACTGGTCAGACTCTACAGGAGAGGAAAACAAAGAGCACTGAGAAAACTGTTGGAAATCAGGCCTTAGTAAAGCCCTGAAGGATTAGCTAATATTTAGTTTTACACCCCAGCCTCAGTCTGAATCTAAAAACTTCTCTCTACTGTAGATACATTTAGTCAATTTGCATTGTTCCCCTCTGCTACCAGATTTCAGTACCTTGCATCCTTATATAGTACCACTCCAATCAAAAGGTGAAAAAAAACCTTCTTGCGCCGCAACTACACACCAAACAATGGCTCTGATTTCTTCTATCAAAACAGAATACATGCGCAGTAGCTCAAAAAACAGAAACAGAGTAAACTAGATTTGTCAAAATAAATACCTAATGTGTAATGTAATATTCAACAGCTTTTGTGTAATACAATGTGCATTAACCGCAAGCTGTAATAACAAACATTTTAACATTTTAGTTAAGTTTTTTTAGTTAACTTTGGCTCCTACAGATGCTTTTATAAAAAGAAATGTCGTTCAAGGGTTGTTGTTGTTGTTCAAAAGCCTCAGTTAGGGGGGGGAGTGTATAAGGGCAAAGTTTTGTTTCCACTTCTGTCAAGCTTGGGTTAAACACTCAGCATATATAAAAATATATTAAATAAAAAGACAGTCAGGTTAAAATAAACTTGTCTTTACAGTGTCAACATTAAAACCTTGAACTCCAAAGTCCACCAGACACTAAGACACTCCCAGAATTGTATTTAAATTTTTTGGGAATTTTCAGCCTTTATTTTTGAGAGGACAGATGAAGAAATGAAAGGGGAGAGAGAGAGAGAGAGGGGGGAATGACATGCAGCAAAGGGCCGCAAGTCGGAGTCGAACCCGGGCCCGCTGCGTCGAGGAGTAAACCTAAAAGCTATCCGGGCGCCCCAGAAATGTAGCTCAGCGTAAATTCAGTCAGGTTGACTCCTCTTACGTTGTCTCTCTTCTCTTCAACTGATCAGCTGGGCAGTGGGTGTTTCGGTTTTGTATACCAATTAGAATCGGGCACTTATGTTCTAACCAATCACAGCAGTCTACCTTGTTTTAAATCTGTTCTCTCTCCTGCTTCTGTCAGTTGTGTTTTCAGACGAGTGCGACCCGCCTCCTCCCCTTCCACCTCCGGGCCTTTTCGGCCGTGTTCTCGGTCTTCTCCCGGCTGGCGGCTCGTGTTCCGTCTTTGGATTCTTCTCACCACCACCAGTGTCTAGTTTCCATTGGGGGATGTGTTTGGTTTTCCTACACATTAGATTTGTATAGATGCCCCTTTACAATGGAGACTAATCTCCAAATAATTGTTTGTACCTACGTGGTTATATCTTAGTAGTAAATGTTGCATATCTGCAACGGAGTCCCTCCTGATTGAATTGTATTTCTTGATTGCTTCATAAATCACAGGACATAAAATCAAAGGTGACTCCTTCACATTTCTATGAAGCCGACTGCTTAAAACCTTTGGTTTCATTCTTTTCTTTTTACTTAATCTTATTATTTTATTTGACATATGACATGTAGTAATCCATGTCAGTTATAGGCCCAATACAGTAACCTTCTCTCTAAGACAGAAGTGCATGATTCAGTTTACCTTTGCTTGTATTTCCATCTTTAGTATGGATCCAATTATGGCCAAGAGGTCGCTGACAATGACCAGCACATACCAGCCTTTCAGAAACTCCTTCTGGTCATCCTCACACACTTTATGGTTGTAGTTGTCGTGGAAGAATCTGGAGAATCTCTTAAAATACACAAATGCAAGTTCAGTATCTCATAGATCTACCACACAGTATCACAGGATCAATTGATGAGTTAATGTGTACATGTGATATAGATGGCATTTTAGATTTTGTATTCCCGCGTGTGATATTGTATTGATATACTGTACAGTGGGAGGCTGAACAGCTGACCTGGAGTAACCTGACAGCCAGCACGATGGAGCGGGTGCACAGCACAGCCGATGTGAGGCAAACAAGAATGACAAAGCCGTCAAACACCAGGAGATACTGTGTGTTCTTCTGAGCTGAAACAGAGACAAAGAGTGTGTGTGTGTGTGTGTGTGTGTGTGTGTGTGTGTGTGTGTGTGTGTGTGTGTGTGTGTGTGTGTGTGTGTGTGTGTGTGTGTGTGGTTATCTTTAACATAACTCCCTCACACTCATTACTGATAACTACTACAAGTTTACAGGAAAACGCCTCACTAACAGTCAACAGTAAAAGGCATTTGTATTTTTTTGGGGTCAAATAGTTTTGTTTATAGGTTTTCAGAAAACCCGTGCTGCGATCGAACGCGTTTGGACAGGCTAATACAAAATTTAAATAAACTAACCAAGTCCCCATGACACCAAGGAAAATACAAGGGATATGCATATGCATGGCAACTTCTGTCTGCACTCTAGAATAGCCAAATTGTACAAAAAGCTCTTAATCCCATAATCTGTCCTGTTTTTGCCTTAATGTCTGTTTATACTTGTTTTAAAATTGTTGTTTTTGTTTTCTCCATTAGGTTAGACAACTACACCTTACCTGTCCCAGATATCTTCCAGTCTCGACATGCACAGCTCTGAGTGTCTATGTCCAAGAATATTTTCACCTTTCCACTGTGACACTGGTTGTCAAATGTTATCTAGGGGACAAGGCCAAAGGAAAGCAGTAGTTGTATTATCATGGAATGCTGTGTGGGCAATACAGTTCAACAATTTGTTTCTGTTTCTCTCTTATCTGTGGTTTATATGCAACACTTTTCAAAACATTGTAAGATTGGTTTATTGAAGTTGTCCGCACTACACCTCTCAATGACGGAAAGTATCAAATTGTTCACCTGGATTTCACCTGCTTATGTACACTTCATTTCATAATGACTTCACTATATTGGGAATATGGGTGAACCATACCGTAACGTAGAACGAGTAGCAATCAGGTAACTCCCGTGAACGCACCGTCTGTAGGTTAATTCCCTTCAGCTGGAAGGTTATTTTGATGTCAACCAGCCTGAAAGCAAAATGAAGGATTTTAATGTAGAACAGAGAAAAGTAAATGATGTGCGTTAGCTGCAGTCACATACAGTACACTGTACTAGTATAGTAGCATGTGTATACCTGTAAAAGTCCAGCTCAAAAAATGATGAATTCTGGGTTTTCCATTGGTTTGCAGTCTTTGGATCATGCGACACACAAACTATAAGAGAGGAGATAAATGAGTGAGAAAACGAACACCGTCTCTGAGATCTTATTTTGCCCCAAAGGTATGTGGTTTCTCCTAATATTGATTATTTAGTAATTCAGTTTCTACCATACTGATATTGGTATTTGAAAGTAAAAGAAAAAAAAAAAAAAAAACACTAACAGCAACCCTGACTGACATTTTTACAGTACATTTTAAAAGGTAAACTTCACTGGTAATTAAATAAGTATAAATACCATGAAAAAACACAAATATAACAAATGTAAAATGAATCTGAATTCTTGAATGCATCGTGTGTCTTGAATTAACTTTTTTGGCTGTTTAATACATGCAATCAGAAAATGTGTATTCCTTTAAAACACCTACAGACAGTGGTGGAGAGTAACTAAGTACATTTACTTAAGTCCTGTACTAAGTACAATTTTGAGGTACTTTACTTGAGCATTTCCATTTTCTGCTACGTTGTACCAATTTCAGACACAAATATTGTACCGTTTACTCAAACACATTTATTTGACACCTTTAGTTACTTTGCAGATGTAGATTATTAATACAAAATATAAATCAACTAACAGATTATCGAGAAAGATAAATATTTATTCATCCCACAAATTACGCAGCAGTAGCGTTATATAAAGTAGTTAAAATAGGCACCACCTTTGTCAGTTGCAATTAAAGTAATGAACACATCAATGTGTCAATAAGTATGATTCAATGATACAGTATATAGGCTACATTATTCTGAAATGAGCCATTTTGATTACCTTTGGTACTTGCTAATACATTTGTACTTTCACTTGAGTACAATTTTGAATGCATGTCGACTTTTACTTGTAACAGAGTATTACTACACCCCAGGTTTTGCTACTTTTACTTAAGTAAAAGGTCAGAGTACTTCTTCCACCACTGAATACAGGTGATCAAGTTTGCAATTGACCATGTACTGTGACATAAAACGTGTGCAACATATTCTAAATTACAGGGGTATTCTAAAGCAAATAAAAATATTGACAACAGAACAACAATAAAGTCTCCTCTCACCTGTCTCCAGCTGGGCGTCTATATCATAGACCTGATCTGAGGGCTCCACGCTGCCTCTCTTGTAGTACTGTTTACAGATGACGAGAGGCAGCAGCTCGCCGTCTTCATCCTTACCGTAACCAATGGAACCCACAGAGAGCCGGCCCAACTGGCTGTACTATAAATATCAGAAGCCTCAGGTAAAACAAACTGTACCGGGGTGATTTACATAATGTCGGAGAGAAGCTGCAAACTGCCGTATCAAACAACAACACAAAGCCTGGTCAACTGAATAAAATATAGTAGTTCCCTTAGCAACCCTGTTTCACAGGATTAAAATGTAAGCTAAATGCTAATAGTTTATATCATAATGACTACTATTCTGAGAAATGTAGTTATTCTAATACCCGTCTACATTATCATAATGGTGTTCACGTTTCCGATTGTCTGCGTGCTGTGCAAGTCTTATTTATACAGTCTATGGTGTCGATGTGTCTCGATTCCTCAAGGATACGGGCTTATCTGCGTTACTATGACCATGATAGGATGTTTACATATGTTACACATAAATCGGGGTACTCTAAAAACTCAAATCATAACCAGGATACTAGTACGCATGTCCATGAAATTAAAAACAATTACCATTTTATCATCAAATTAATTTTAACATTTTTGAAACAGCTGTGTTTTCATTTCTTGACAGTCTAACAGTAGAACAATATAAAATTACCCCAATAACCTAAAATCTAACGTTAGTTCAACCTAACCCTTAGGAATGAGGCTGCGTTCAAGTCATGTCAAAGAAACCCTTACTGTAACACCAATTTCCAACTTGCAGCAATCATGTCAAAATCAAAAACACAGATGCCTCACGTCAGCAAAGAGTCGTTCAAGGTAATTAAACACAAATGTAACGGGCAAAGTGTCTGTTAATACACAGAAGCTGTCAACATGCAAATCTTTCCAATCTCTTCCACATGACATGAACGCTACATTACAAACATGACTTTCCTTGCTTTTTTTCAAAGCAGTGGTTAAGTGCAATAGCAGGGAGTGTGGGTGAGTAAGGTGAGGGGGTCCAACTTGCCTGATCCAGGACATAAAACAGACTGTCATAAACACTTTGTTGGGTGTAGACAGCAACACTGTAGTCGTCCTCATCCACCCCACCGTAGTCCTTCAGGAAAAGGTTTTTGAGGGCCATCGTGTTCTCCTCCTTATAGGACACCACCAGCTGGTTGTTGAGGCCGAACAGGATGAGCTACGGAGGAAACAACGGGGAACATTTATGTTTCATGTAGATACTTGGTGAAGGAAACTAACTACATTTAATCCTGTTTAGCATTTACACTTTTTGGAATATTTTCAAAGCCAACTCTGAAACCAAAAATAGTTTTTTTTTACTTAAATCATTATGGACTGCAGTATGTTGTCCATTTTATTTAGTAATTTCCCAATTTCTTCACTTACAACACAGATTTGGACTTTGTCTTCTCAGAATTTTAAAGATTGCATAAAACTTTATCTCCTAGCTAGTAACTTTTAAAGAAGTATCTTTATATCTTAAGTAAAATATTGATTGATTGATTGATTGATTGATTTTCGGTTTTGTTTTTTTGTTTACTGTTGTCCACTACTGAAACAAAATCATTTTCTAGTGCAACATCAGACCAAATTAACTCCCAACTCCATCTTTATAGCAGCGAGAAGAGCAAGGTTCAGATGTATGGGACTGGTTCACTTCTTTCGTCATCTTCCGTTTGAAAAGAAACAAACGGAGATTATGTAGGACCGTGTTTATTCATAAACATTTACTGCAGTAGTCTACATGCCTTGGACAGATTACAGTTCCAGGTCCAGGAAGCATGTTTCTGGGTGGATCTTTTTTCCTAATCTACATTAACATCAATCCCAACTGTACATACTTGTGTGGTGATCATGCCGATTTTCAGAATCTGCACCACAAGTTTCCAGGGTAATTGTCTTCGGGCCCGGTACTTTTCACACGGGCTCATGAAGTAATACTTCAGGTCATCTCTCAGGTTCTCCTCTTTGATAATATCTTGGGTTGAGACAGAGCTGAAACAAAAGTTACAACACAATGGAATATCGTGCAAAAAAAAAAAAAAAAAAGTATGAAGAGGCCAGGATACAGCACTGCAGATTCAAGAAAAAAACAGAAGTGAAAGCAAATATGATTTCATGATAATTTCCATGAGCTATAGTCATCCCTCACAGGAAGGACTGCATGAACTGAGCACACTGCCTGCATTCATGGTGCTGCCTGGGTTTAAGTCCAAGGTCAGCTCAGGGAGTGCACTTTCAATATTTTCCCAACAGTGTGTCGCCCAAAAGCTCCCCTGAGTACACATTTTACAGTTGTGGAAAATTAACCTTAAATGAGGTTTTTGTTAAATTACTAATTTTACAGTTATTTTCAGTGTTCAGTGTGTCTGGTCCGGTCATTCTCCCTGACAGAAACCAGGCGACATGTAAACAGGGTTTATGTTCATTTTGGCAACTAAATCCGCTGTTTTCGTTTAACCTACAAATTAAATTTCAGAAACATCCATTTTATACTATTTAATACTTGTCTAAAACATGCCCCCTAAGGGAGTTTTGAACCCGTCATTAAAAATAAAAATAACTTACCTAATTGAATTGCTCCGGTCCAGATATCGAACCAATAATTCCATTATTGATTATCCACGTGGACACAGCACTTAATCGAGTACGTAGTTGTCAAACAAACAGACACTTACAGCAGAGAGAAGTCTCTTCTTCAGCTGGGTTTTCTGTGACATCACGCACCTTCCAGTCAGCCAATCAGGAAATGAGTTTCAGGCGGCGTAAAGGTTTCCAACCTAGGGTCCGTGAGCCACCAGTGGTCACCGAGTGGATCGAAATGGTTCCAACGGTAAAAAAAAAATAAAAAAATAAAATATTAAGATGCTTTATCTGTACTGTTCTTCAATTATTGTCGTGATTACATGGAAATTACACTAACTTTTCACAGAAAAGTTCTGAATTTCTTTTTTTTTTTAATGTTTTGTTGGCCTGAAAACTAGTCATGTTAAAGGGTCTGGTCTAAAAAATACTGATATCAGCCTGTAATATCCACCATGTTTTTAATTATGTCATATAAACTCCCCCATGGGTGCTAAACAAAAACAAAAACATATGCTATAAACAAAAACACTCCTCAGATGGGCTTTTGACTAACATCTGTTTGGGGCAACATGGAAGTGTGGATACTCAACATCTTCATTTTTTAAATAGAATAGAAATGCGGCCTGTGACCTGACATATGCATTCAGGTGTCATCCCTTCATCGCTGCATCCTATTATACATTTGTGTGAAATGTTGTCATAATTAGCATAGGAATTCTTGAGTTATGGCCAGAAACGCGCTTTTGTGAAGTCACAGTGACCTTGACCATTAAAGCTTTACTGTAGTGCATAACTTTTTGACATTAATGAACGTCCGTTACATTCTAGCCATTGCCAAATGAGTTGCTACAAAGCTAATTAAGACTATCGGCTCCACAACTCTGTATTTCTCAATATGGCTATGTTCGGAAAATTATGTCCTCCAGCGACTTTCACGCGCAGAAACTCAAGTGAAGATAATTATCTCTTCTGAAGAGTCCATCATGTTTTTTTTAATCGTCCGTGTCCTCCTTGGCTACTAGCAACTGTGTGGAGGAGGGGGTGGGGACGGTGAGCAGACAATGTTGTTGTCATTACTTAAAATTCCTCATTGGGGCGACAGAAGCTACGCACCATAGCTACTACCAAAATCTTATCAGTTTATCCTTGGGTCCAAGGGGACATTTGTGCCAAATTTGAGAAATTCCATCCAGGGGGTCCCGAGATATCGCGTTTATAAGAATGGGACGGACGGGGTGCCTGGGTAGCTCACCTGGTTGAGCATGCGCCCCATGTACAGAGGCTCGGTCCTCTACGCAGAGGCCCTTTGCTGCATGTCATTCCCCCTCTCTCTCCCCTTTCAAGACTTCAGCTATCCTATCAAATAAAGGCCTAAAATGCCCAAATAATTATCTAAAAAAAAAAGAAAGAAAGGGACAGACACATGTACAGACAGACAACCTGAAAATATAATGCCTCAGGCCATGGCTGTCGCAATCTAAAAGCTTCACACTGAACAAAGCAACAAATTCATTGTAACATTTTATTTCTATTAGATTATTACCCATTAATAAGATTTACTTCTTAAAAAGGTCACGCACCTGTAATAACATTTGGCAAATGTACATATACAGTTTGCCATTTGAGGGTAGTACAAATAAACTGCACAACATGGGTAGAGGATCACCTTGTAAAGTTGATGAAATTAACATTTTAGCAGCAGTTGCCTATTTACACATCCAGCAGACACTAAGCAGCATTATCCTTCATTTGGACTCATGTTTCTGTCACCTGATGTAAGTCCAATATTTACTCTCTTTTGCTAGGTTTTGTTGGTTTTTAACATGTTTGAAATAAAATCTAATCAGTTTTAATCTTCGTATGTAGCACTGCAGCCCAGCAAAACTGACTTCAGTGTCACTATTTCAAGCCCTCTATATACAAATCGCTAATAATAATAAAATAAAATAAATGCTTATTGTAAAAAATACAGCATCAAGAAATACATTTTATTTTAACCCTTTTAAATTACAAAATCCAAATGCATATTTAACTTTCAAAATTTAAAACATTATTACTTGTTCATTGTTATCATTACAGTGAAACTAGGAAAAGACCATGACCATGATTCCTGACCCATGGGTAAAAAAAAAAACACAGAAACACCAGACCAAGTAAATAATGTTTTTAACAACATCCGTTCCCTTTCCCTGATACTCATTTTATTGTGGCTGCTGTGCGGTCGATCAAACATTTGACTCTTTCTAACTGAGGAACTACAGCACAGCTGAAATCATCATGAAATAATGAGCAGATTCACTTAACTGTATTGTTGACTCTGCTCAGGGAAAGGCACATTCAGTGCACCACAGGGCAGAAAGTTAGTTGGCAAAACTGGGCTGCTTTCTCCATTGGGTTACCTCTGAAATGTTGTTTGTGCACATTTAAACAGTGAGTCAGTTATTAAGTCTTCTTTGCATCACTTTGCATCTATGCTTTCAGCTTTGACCGATGGAGAAGCAGCCTACTCCATTGATGTGGCAGATGTCTCCTGAACAGGAACTCCGACAGTTTCAATGGACGGCAGTGAGACAGAGGATGTCCCGTCTTCTGCTGAGACCTGCAGGTCCTGTAGTGAAGGGGTTTACATCAGAAATATGTTGCACAAAAATGCTTACATGCTCAAATAAAAATATGTCTTGTAGCCGCGAATAGTACATTCTTAAACCAAAGTATATTATATTTAGAGATTTCTATCAATAAATCATTAGACATTTAGTTGCATTGCATTTTAGAAAGAGAAGGGGTTATGTTATTTGCTGCTAAAACCCTTCAAATGCCAATAAAGATTGATGAACTAAATGTACTCATATGCAGTGAAATTCTACCTCTTTATTGCTAAGGAAGTTATAGGGCTGTGAGGAGAAGTTTGAAGCTTCATCTGTAATGATGTTGCAATGTTTGCACACGTCTTTTGCTTGTCTATTTATTCTGTTTAAAGTCGGTATTTCTGCACAGTTGCAAATAAAGATTAGGCTACACTAATATTATTAGTATTATACTATTTGCATAATTATATTCAAGTGGTGGCTTAGGATTGTTTCCGACTTGTGTGATCCAAACTTTTTTTTAAATAACTCCAGAGTGTTGTTTCTGTCATAGCATAATGTTGCTATAAGTCTAAGAGCTTGATTATTATTTTATCATTATTTTATGCCCTTACTGCATTAGCCTGCTGCCTACATATTTACATATTTTATACGCATTTATCAGGGGTTGATGCATAAACTGTATAAGTGAATCCAAAACATCTCAATCAACCCCTGGAGGCTGGCTGCAGTATACGTCATAAATCCCGCCCCTTCCATGTTAGCGGATGGTACATGGACCAAACTACAAAAATAAATAATAATTTATAGTGAATAATAAATTATTCCCAAAGATGGTTTCGGTTTGTTCGTGTGTTAATTTTTTGGATAAGTTTGGTTTTTATTAGTTATTTGATGCCCAAAAAATGGGGTGAAACCTCATGATTGACAGCTGTGATTGACTCATGATTGGTCGAGCGGGTGTATGGCCGGGGCTTTGATACCGCGGCTCCACCGCCTGATCACTACTGCACAGACTCCGGTATTTTGGCTTCACTTTTGTACAGTGGGAGGAAGTCTTAACATACACGCTATGGTATTTATGTTGACAAAACTGACGAGTTATAGTTATTAAAGAACGGTAGGGTGACAAAGACAGACATTCAAAGCTTTACTCCAAAACCTCAATAAAAGCTTTGAATGGTTAAAAAAAAAAAAAAAGATTCGGTACATACCTACAAAATTATAAAATAGATCGAAGTACTAGTTGTTCACAAATGTCACATTTTTAACCATGACTATACTCATGAGAGGGCGGAGAAAAGTTCAATTCCTGGTTACAGAGAAAAAATGATTTAATTGCTAAAACTAGTTAACTAAAATTTGAATCAAAGATTTATTTCATGCACTTTTGGATATCATCAAGTTCCAGTTGCCATGGCATCCCAGTTAAAATCCACTGCACATAGAGTATAATTTGTGTTATTAAAGTTGAAACAAAGAGTTGTGGCAGCAAATAAATATGCATATTAAGCTATAACATCTATCCACGGGTGCATAAACACATTTACAAGCACAAGACAAGCTTTACAGCCATCATCAAAAGAAAAAACACAAAACAACTAAAAATATCATAAAACATGATCTATTTATTAAATACTTATTTACCAATTTATGTCCAATGTGAATATTCACCATCCCATTAGTGCAAAGCTGAAGCATTAAAACATGACAAACAGTGTACTTTGAAGTTGACATTTCATTTAAGAAGCACTATAGTATGTCTAAAGTCAGGTATTATTAAGATAAATATTATTTAGTTTAGTTAATGTATTTAAAAAAAGAACTCACCTGAACATCAGTTTGAGGAGGCCGCCTTCCTGCTCCCTGAGGTTTGGGTGCTGCACTGTCTCTGCTGAGTTTATCTTGAGAAAGCTTTTCATTCGCTTTCAGAGGTTTAGTCTTTGATGGAGAAGAATCGGATTCAGTGGGTTTAGTTTTTGTTTGGGTTGTGTTAGCAGCAACACTGCTAGCGCTCTCTCCTTCTAGATCCTCTGGTGTCTCCTGCAGGTTTTCTGAATCTGACTCAGCGGAGGGATTCTGCTCCGCCTCACGCAGCGCAGCATCCGCCTCATCCTCACTGTAGGGATACCCGGCAGTGCGTAGTGTCTCCACAACCACTTCCCTGGGTCGGTTAGGCCGCCTCTGATGAACCTGGTTCCTTTGTAATCTGCCGTCATTGACTCTGTGCCTTGGGGCATGTTGTGGCGCGTCCCCTCCCGCTAAGTGGTCACCGTCCTCGATCTCCTGGATGTGAGGCTGCGGGTGCTCCAGCTGTGGAGGAGGTGGATCCCTTCGAGGGCGGCGGAAAGGTGCAGTGATGCCATACCGGAAGGATGCCTGCACACTTCCATACACGCATACCTGTAGAAGAGTTAAATAACTATAGCAGCATATAGAGATGTTCCGATACCGATATCGGTTTCGGCTCCGATACTGCCTAAAAAGCTGGTATCGGTAAGTACTGGAGTTTATGCACCGATCCGATACCACGTAATAAAGCCCTAAAGAAAATCTACATTAAATTAGTTTATTTATGTTCTTTTTCTAACTGGAGAATAAAAGAAAGTTCGGTGGCATTCATTGTTTGTGTTTGTTCATGTTTCACACAGAGTTTAACCTGAGCCAGACCGACAACAAAGATAGAAATCATATCACATCCATACAGGGATAGTAGTATACAGTTGTTAAAACATAATAAAATATATGACACACTGGTATCGGATCGGTACTCGGTATCTGCCGATACGCAAGTTCAGGTATCAGAATCGGTATCGGGAAGCAAAAAATGGTATCGGACCATCTCTAGCAGCATAGAGACACATTGTCCGATATTATTTATTTGCGTAGTGTGCGAGTGTAAAGAGTCCTTACCACAATGGCGATCACAATAGTGAGGAGAACTGGGATCTGCAGGGTAATTGGAAGATCTTTGAGGAGGGCTACAAGGAATTCACTGATCCCCTGTCCAACATGCTTCAGCGGCTCTGTGATGAATGTTGTGATGGTAACTGCGATTGCCTAAACAGAGAGGGATGTTTAGAATGTTAACTTTGTGTTTCCACACCCATAAAGATATTCAAAACTGATACACCAAATAGCCAACTTCAGGACGACTCTTAATGTTGAATGGGAACCCATTTATATGATAGCGTGAAACGTTTCATTCTAATTCCTCAATAAATGCCAAAAAACCAAACAACATTTTGTCTAGGTTTTATTTTATGTCAGGATGCCTCAGAGGGGACTTTTGTGTAGTTAGCCGATAGCCTTGTAACAAACAGTATTATTACGCAGCATAATATAGCCTGTACGTGCACTGAAAACACATATGTGACCACATTTATGTGATAAAATGAGAGAGTAAATATTATGCTTATAATTTTGATTTATGGGATACATTCATGTCTGTATTTAGGGAGAAGAAAAACTAATTGTCATTACAATAATAGAGTGAGGAATGCGGTTTTCTTTGGGTAGCAGTGAGGCGGAACGTTTGGCTGCGGGGATTGGTAAGAGAGCGGCACCTCTGCTGTTTCATCAGAAGCAATGAGACACACCGTACCTTAATTGTTTCTGTTTTACCTGCTTTCATACAGGTTGGTAAACTGTAAATAACCCAGAAATATCCAGTTTACAAGGTTAGGCTTTATTAACATGATTGTTAAATGTTTCTGGTGATTTTGACAAGTATAAAGACAGAGAGAAAGTAAGTCTGTCCTGTCTGCGTTTTTCCACAGTGACGCCATATTTGCGCTATTAGCATGGCTTGATGTACTTTAATTACTAAAGAGGTTTCTTAAAAATGAAAGTCAAGGGAAATGTGTTCATCACAGAAACAGCAACTGACTAGAGTATGTTTTTTAAACTGTATACTGAATTAAGTGATGGACTTTAACGATACATTGTTACATTTACATGATTTTGAGTCGTTTAATAAAACAACCAGAGAAGCAATCTGGAAGGAAACGAGATGCACCGTATCTTCATTGTTCCCATTTTACCTGCTTTCATACAGGTTACATTTCAGTTACTGTGGCACTCATCCCTGGGACCCGTAACATCATAGTGACCTACTGTACATACCTTGGTTGGAGGTACCAGCAGAATGGGGTTGACCATGAGGACTTCATAGTATTTCTTACAAGGGTCACCTTGAAGAGTCCAGGTGCTTCTGAACCACTCTGCAAAAACACGACAAAAAAAAACAGTAGCACTTTTGGCCAGGCCAGTCAAACCAAGTTTGACTGGCATTACCAGTTCATACACGCCGAGTTGGGCCGAGTCGCACCCGAGATGGACAATCTCCGGAGTTGGGCAAAAAGCGTGCCTGACCCAACTCCAAGTGGGTTGCGGTAACGTAAAAAAAAGAAAAATGTGTGTTTTTTAAAAATGTAATGTGCACTAGACAATGTTTGACTGATGTGCATGGGCCAGTGGTGGTGAATGGACCCATACATGGATCAGCAGAAAGATACACACCTGGCAACAACTTATTTTCATTGTTTCAAATCAATCCACCAATAGCCCTAACAGGGGGCTTTGAAATAAACTTCAACGTGGTAAAAGTACCAAACGTTATTACATCATGGATTTAACAAGAAGCATGGACATTATCATCATACGTTTTGTCATCGCAGTGTAGTGAAAACGATGTATCTTCACATTTCTTGATTTGGAATTTGTTAGACGGACTGAAGCGGCTTTAATCAATATTTTCATACTAACGATGTATCAAATGATAATGGAGCAACTATATGTTATATATATATACACTTGTAATTGGGTCACCTTTCAAGCTATCACTCCAGTCAATTTTCTTCACTCCAGTGCATTTTTCGTAGGCGTTATCCATCTTCGCTAGGTTGCTTTGGTGTTCGGCAAAGGCAATCTGGAAAGAAAAAAAAAAAAAAGCTTTAATGGTATTACAAACTTATCTGTCTAAACAAAAGCATGGAATGCCATTTAAACAACAGCAAGGGAATTTCACCTTGTACAGATAAAGCCAGTTCCAGATAATACTGACGAAGAAGCAGACAGCAAACAGTCTAGTGAACTGCATGAACCAGGAGACCTTTGACCACAGCTGAGTGCATATGATGGCCACTATGACCAGAACACCCAGCCCAATCTGGAACACAGACAGAACAATTACAATAAAATTTGAGAATTACAATTTTTGAGTACAATTTGACCCACACACATGGCCAAGAAATTGTCTTTCTGCAGGAGAAATGTAGCTTGTGTTTTTATCTAATCCCAAACCTGATTATGGAACCCAGGTTTCTAGTTGTTACATGATGTTTAAGAAATGAGTTTACTGGAGAAAGCCGACCCGGTTACTTGTGTGCAATCATATACCACTGAGAGTGAAGCGGCAACAGGTTCTTGTTTGAGTACTGCGTTGACTTAAGGAAAAAAAACAATCACAGAAATCTGCTTTATTCAGCCATTACATTTGAGCTTTTGGGTATTATACAATTCTGGTGTTTTTTACCAAATTATCTAGTGTGCAAGAGAAAGAGTTAAATTTTCTCTTTACATAAACCAGGTACTCCAGTTTTGCAACACGCAGTTCAGTCTCACTTAAGACACATGCAAAAAAAAATAATAATAATAATATATATATAATAAATATCAGACTACACATTTTAAAGCTTTGACTATGAACGTTAATTGTAGCACATGACTGAAGTATCGTAAAGACCCACAAACAAAAATTTCAGATTAATAAATGAGGCTTACTTTTAATAGTGTGTCAAGCTCCACTCCAAAGGTGTCTTCAAAACGCCACTTCCAGGCCTCGTAGTCATGCGGTCTAAGATCTACCAGTATCTGACTAAGGGCATTGTCCAGAGCCCCTGTTCTCCAGCTGTCTTCGCCCTCCAGAAGTGTCTGAATCTCTGTCATGGCTTGTGAGGACAGCCTGATTTTGGCATCATAGAGGATGTCCGTGGAGTCACTGGGCTGGGGAGCAAAAGGGACAGGTAGCATTGTCAAATGTAGGCCACATGATGATTACAAGAAAGGTTCAGTAAAATGCATTTAAGATTAGCAAAGATGTATTCAAAGCCACATAACACAGCATAATATAATACTTGTGAATTGACCACATACCAAACCAACTCTTTGTATTTCCTTCCGGAGTCTGGTAAGGAATCGTTTAAACACTGGATTGCATGAAGGCTGCTGAGACATGGCCGTGATTCTCTTGTTTAATTCTTCATTCTGATGAAAGCAAAGCAGAACAGTGTCTCCGATGTGTCCAGCAACCTTATGCTCATTCATTTTGAGGCATCTAAAGCCTACCTGTCATGTCAAGCACCAATTTTTAGGCTTTTTGTATTGTTGTCAGTGTTGTCAACAAGTCATCTTTGCTCAAGCCCCAAGTCTGAAGTTATTTGGTCTAGGTCAGTTATTTTTTGGGGCCAAGTCACGTCACAGGTTACATCAAGTCGAGTCCCAAATGAAGTCACTTTTTTTTTTTCTACACCCAAGTTTTACCCGTAGTACCCGGTCTTTATAAAGAGAAAAGACAAGGTAGGGGTAAGGAGTCTTTAAAGGCTACGGGTTGCCATAGCAAGAAGTTTGACTGGCAGCTAGTCATCCAATCATGACAATCACATATTGGGGAGCTTTTTGAGTTGTCATGATTCACAGTTTGCGCTGCTGCTGCTGCATAGCACACTTGATATTTAGACAGAAACATGAAAACATTAAATTATATTATTTTATATTTAACAGCTAAAATTCAAACTTATGAATACACGTAAGTAATCCGAGTCATCATGCCTCAAGTCAAGTCATTTATTTTTTGTCAAGTCAACTCGAGTCGACTTGAGTCCAAGTCACCAAGTCTCAAGTCCACATCTCTGATTGTTGTCTTAATCTTTGCCAGTTTTTGCCAACTGTTCCTATTCGTTTCTCTAATGTTTAAACAAAAAAATGTCCCCAATAGGGTGGTAAATGTCTAGAAAACATAGATAAACAAATCAATCCATTAAAAAGGTCTAAATTCTCAATAATTAATTATTCAAATTTTTATTTATAATTTAACTCATTTTGCACAATTGTTTTAACTTGTGTATCTGTTGCACTTAAGAACATGATTGATCGATTGATATTTATTGAATTATATTCAGACACTACTGATTACGGTTTGAATCTGCCTGTAAATAAAGATGTAAATGATTGCTATTATCTGCAGAGAACATCGTCTGCCGTGGTATAGCTGTAGACACTCTTGTACAGTAATTGGTTTCCTCAGAAGAACGAACCACCAACCTGTCTCTGTAGAGCCTCTACTTGTTTGCTACACGGCGTCGGCTCCACCTGGCCGTGGTCCTGAGTATACTCTCTTCTCTTGGTGGGCACATTGTCATAGTTTGCTGGCTGCAAGCCATACATACACACGCATTAAATATCACAGCAGAGATATTAACACAGCTTCAGAGCATTAGGGCAATTGCAACGTTAGCAAATGCAATTCGGCCAGCGTAGACATTTAACATCACCTAACCTCTGCAGGCTTCCTCATCGTCTTGGTGCTTGCATCGTAGTTGAGCATGTCATAGGGGTCTATCCAGTCCTCGTCCTGCTGTCCTGTGGCAGCCAGAGACAGGCTGCATACCAGGACAATGAGGAGCATCCTGGTAGAGAAACGATGGTACTTTCTCAAGTAACCGTCCATTATTAGAGCTAACTAGCTGCAGTAAGAACTTCCAAGACTTAAAAGTGAAAGCAAGGTGGCTAACGTTAGCTATTCAACAAAGTTGAGTTAACAACTTAACTCGACAAGCTAACGTAATGGTAAACACTTTGATACGCGAATGCTACAATAATACGCTGAATATTAAATACGTTCCACTCTAACAACACAACAAACATAACAGCCGCTTCTTTGGAGTTTTACGGCTGCCAGAGCCGCTCTACGATACAACCGTAACGTACGTACGTCGCAAAGGCTCAAGGGAAAAGTAGTTTTCAGAGTATATATATTATTTTAGTAAAAATAACAAAAAATATGTATTGGGTTTTCCTTTGGAAGAATAAAATTATGTGATGACAAGTGCTCAGCAAAGGATAAAGAAAAATATCATTTAAGTGAAATTATTTAAGTAAATTCAAAAGAAAAAAACATTACTCAAGCTGAGTCATACTCAGTGGTGGAAGAAGTATTCAGATCCTTTACTGAAGTAAAACTACTAATACCCCACTGTGAAAATACTCCACTAAAAGTCCTGCATTCGAAAACTTACTTTAAGTAATAGATGTAAGTATTATCAGTAAAAAGTACTCATAGTAAAAGTTGTGTGCAGCAAACTGTTCCCTGTAAGTGTTTTACTTTTCTGTTCTTGGATTAATGTTACTGCTGCATTAATGTGTACATTTTATTTCACTGCTGTAGATGTTTAAGGTTGTGCCGATTTAAACTCCTTTTTACACTGTTGGGTAGTTTAATCTAGAGCAATGCATCATATTCTATAAGATCATCATATGTTTGTATCGTTGCTTTCCTGTGAGGACCACATCTCTCTAAAAAGCTAATTAAGAAAGTTAAAGGAATGAAGGTTCTACTTTTTTTCTTTTTCTTTTTTTAAATCACAGGAAACACTTTATTAAAGATTCAACAAAACATTTATTGCAAAAATGTGTATATAATATTTACATTAATAGCAACATTTCTGGAGAATACATTTATTTTTTAACTTGATTTCTGCCATTTACAGTTTAGCTGTTCAGTGAAACCACTCCGTTTACATAGTTCAAGTTCAAATAATCTACATCTTCAGAAAGACATACAGAGAACACCAGTATTTAAGTACCCACAGAACATATCCAAATGGGTTTTCAGGAACCTTAGCAAAAGTTGCTAAAAAGATAGCATCCATTTGAATGACCAAAACTCATTTTAGCCTCTGGACATGATTACAAGAGCCCAAACTGCGGCATCTTAGCTCACATAGCTCCATAAATGCTCACTTGCAACATGAGATCAGGCAAAGTTTAATAGTTAGGAAGGCAAGACTGTGAGAGTGCTACGGGTTCAAATTTATCTTCCTCTTCGCCCTCTACCACTCTTCATCCCTCCTCTGCCACCCTTTGCATGTCCTCCTCTTCCTTTACCACCTTTTCCTTTGCCCCCTTTAGTCTGCTGTTCTTTCCTCTGCATCCCCCGCATGTCTTTCTTCAGGCGTCCATCCACCAGTTTGAAGGCTCCCTTAACACCAGCGGGCCTCCTCACCTTCTTGCCAGCTCCCTTTTTGGTCACAACGTATGTGACTTCTCTCTTCTCCTTTCCCAGGCCAGCTTTCTTGTAGATACTTACATAATGAGAAAAAGACAAGACAATGATTTAAATTGTGTTATTGATACAATTATCCACAAGAAAGCATTTAGTTTAATGAAGTCATAATTTTCTTTTGAAGTGTGGCTCCAACACGACAGGTGTGATGTCATACCCCTTCAGCTGAGCCATTTTCTCCCTCTCAGAGATGTCCACTGTGTTGACAACTGCCTCTGCTTTTTTCTTAGCCTGCTCCATCTTCTTCAGCATCTGGAAACATCATAGAGAAACTTACAAATCAAGATCTAAAGAAATACTTTGCCAGAGGTTGCCTAAATTAAAAAGGTTTTTGTTCGAAAACAAAAACAGATCTATCAGCTGTAGTGATTTAAATAAAGATCCAGTTTTATGTCTGATCATCTTTTAGCATTGTCAGCCTTTTTTCCAATCAACTGTTGCACCATTGTACATTTCCTAGATCTTACCCTCCTCTTCTTCCTGGCCTTGGCCTCTGCAACTCGTTTGATGGGTCGGGCATCGATCTCCTTCCATTTTTGTTTGAACTCCTCGACCATCTCCTTGGTGACCGGCACCGGCTTCTTCCGGTGTTTCCGTTCGTCATCCAGGAACCACTCCGGTACATCCCACTGCTCCTCGGAGCTAGCAAACCTGCAGGAGCATCATACAATCAGCTTGCTCTACAGGAATCTTTCAAACATGTACCCGTTTTAGAATTAGATACTGTGTGTGTAAACCCTGTGGTGTTAATGCATGTGGCACCTCGACACAGATTTTAGCAGTAGGAGAAATCACATTATTTTCAAATCAGTCTGGTGTTATTCTATACTTGTTATTGTCCTCCCTACAATTTTTCTGTGGCACTCAACCCTAAAGCCATTTGTTTCCATCCATCCATACATCCATCCATCCATACTCCATTTTTAAATGGAAGCGAGTATTTACAACAGCAGGACTTGGGCGCCCAGATAGCTCAGTTGGTAGAGCGGGCGCCCATATATAGAGGTTTACTCCTCGACGTAGCGGGCCAGGGTTCAACTACGACCTGCAGCCCTTTGTTTCATGTCATCCCCCCCCCACACCTCCTGTTTCATGTCTTAAGCTATCCTGCCAAAAATGCAGAAAAATGACTCTTAAAACAGAACAGCAGGACGTTCTATGCGGGAATTTAGTAATAAAAAAAATAAATAAAAAAATTAAAAACTAGTGCCCATGTCCATCATAGGACAGAACATGTCACCCAGTGCGATTGTGTGGCTGATTTACATGTTTGTAAAAATGATATCAGGTTTTGGCAATACAGGCACTTGTAAGTAGAAACAATACTTTGTTGAATTTGTAGACAATAAGAAAGACTTCAACCGGATACTTTAATTACTGTAAGCTTTGTGAGACAATTTGAACTGAAAAGTGGGCACACAATTGGGATACCTCACACGCACTCACACACCTGTGGAAAGAGCCGTCCAACAGGTCCCTGGCTCTCTTCTTAGACGTGGCGATCTGACAGCCCAGGGCCAGGCCCTCTGCATCCAGGATCCTGGCTTTCTTACCTGAGGAGCACAGGACCCACACACATGCACAGAGTTACACAGAAACATGAAGAGGACGCACTTTAACTGGCTGCAAGTACATGCACAGAAGAGGTCATTGTCGTTTTGGTTATGCAATTGCTTTTGAGTTGATGACATTTGATTTAAGATGCCTCGTTTCTCTTGTGTTATAAGTTCAGGAGTTTCCAAAAGTTAGGATATGTGTAGGTTGGAGTTCACCAGCCAAACCCCCCTGACGTATGAATGCATCTCATACTCACTGATGCTTTCTACAGGAACAACTTGGAGGTCAACGTCATTCGCCTCTCCCGACATCCCTCCTGCTCCTTTAGTGACCTGCTTCATCTTCATTATCTCCCTTGAAAAAGGAGCAAAGTATTAAATGATTAGTGTAATTACTTATTGTCAATAGTATGAATCAAATTGGATCCATATATTTAGAACAGAAAACAGCATAGACAGCCACAAGAAATTAGGTTTTACTTCTCATCATCGCTGCTGTCATCCGAGTCACTGTCACTCTCATCTTCAGCTTGCTTTGAAGGTCCCGCCTTTTCCTTCTCTGGCGGAGCAGCCTCCTCCTCCTTCTCCTCCTCTTCTTCAGCTTTCCTCTTTTTGCCTTTTCCAAAAGAAGATCCAAAAATGTCATTATTTTGCCAGCCCCATTTTTATTAGAACTACTATCCTTTAATAAGTGATATTTTAAACTATTATAGCACTATGTCAGTTTCTTTTTTTTTAACAAAAAAATCTGTTTTGGACGTATGAATAAATGAATGTGAAACTTTTACCCATTCTTTTGTTCTGAAGCCACTCGGTCTGTCGGAGCTCACTCTCTGCATCTCCTTCCAGGTCAATCTCAGAGAAGATGCCCTACAGAGCAAAAGGACGGCAGGGTCAAAGGTCACGGGTCACACAGAAATCAACTCATTTACAGGCGACAGATCTTTATACAGCCACCATTTTGTGTAACTGTCAACATGAACATTGTATCCATTACATTATGAGAGCACAAGTGGACAAACCTTGCTGAACCACAGGTTGGTCTCTCGTTCCTTCTTTTCATCTTTTCCTTCCAGTTCCACCAGCAAACCACTATCCTGGCCTTCTTCCTCCTCCTCCTCCTCAATGAACTTTACTCTGGAAAACAGACATAAATAAGCTAAGCAAATCTAAATAAGAGTACAATTAATAACGGAGGGTATGACATAGGGATGGGCGATATAGACGATATGTAATATAAACGATCCAAAATTGGCCTACGATAGAGATTTTAATTATATTGCACTATCACGATAATTCATGTTGATGACGCAATCTATCCGTGAAGTTTAGAGCCACGAGCTGCAACGCGTCATCGTCATCTTGAGTAAACATGACTAAAAGCGAAACAAGAAGCTGGTGAAAAAGACCGGTGCAACATCCATTATTTGGACTTGGTTTGGATTTAAGCTGGTCGAGCCGTACCATGGAGCCTTTCACCAGCCTGACAGTTCACTATATATAACGGACATTTGGAATCTGGGCAGTCGGTGTTTGCAGATGTTGTACTTCCCCGCTATATATATGTATGTATGTATATGTATATGTGTATGTGTATGTGTATGTGTGTGTGTGTGTGTGTGTGTGTGTGTGTGTGTGTGTGTGTGTCTTTGCCTAATACTGAAAGTATTTTCAGTACAGTGTCTGTTCCGTAACTAAACAGACACCAGTTTTTCCTGTTCTCTGCATCTTGGGTGGCATTTAAGAACCAAGGACTTAAACTTACTAAGTGTAGTGCCTTTTAGAATGGTTTGCACTAAAGAGAAGACACCCAATACTTTAAGCTTTTTCTTTGACAAAGTCTCTGCAACTAGTGTACTTGAATTTTATTTATCTGCAACATTATGTTGTATAATTACAGTTTTGAACAATAAATGTTCTCAAAACTACATACTCTTTCTTTCTCTTTTAAAAAAAAAAAAAAAAAAAAAAAAAAAAAAAAAAAAATATATACATTTAGCAGTTTGGTTTTCCTTAGGGTCTATGTAACCTGGTCTGAAATGGTTCTATTATAATCGATATATATCGCGATATATATCCTTATCGCAAGAGGCTGCAATGTATATCGCAATATGGATTTTAGGCCACATCGCCCATCCCTAGTATGACACTTGTCTTCTTTCTGCGAAAGTAGGATGTTATTTCCAAAACATGGCAGGAACAGAATTTCAAATAGTGGACTGACTTGTTTCATGCATGTTACTTCACTTACTTCTTCTTTGGTACGTTCTTCTCCAGCTCTTTCTGTCTCTGCTCCACCTCTTCCAAGTCATCATCATCTAAGTCAGAGGCCAGGGACATTTTATCCGCCTCGTCATCGTCTTCTTCAGACAGGTAAAGGTCTTCATCTTCTTCTACCAGGGTGTCTGCCACCTGCATGTCCCCCTTGGATATATCAGTGAGCGCCTGAAGGAGAGAGGTGAATACCAAAGGAGCATCAAATTAGCATTGGGACAATAAGTTATGGAGACTGAAGCTTTATTTGTTTGACTTAAATCTCTAAGGCCAAAGGGCCACTGAAAAACTTTTGGCAGTAGATGATCCCAAATCTCCACCAACTGATGTCAACAACTTAAAGTACCAAACAGAATTAACCAACCAAGCCCAATAAGGAGCTTTGCATCCGTATGTGTGCGTCTGTGTTTCGGCATCACCTTTTGCTTCTTGATGGTGCCAAGGGAAAACATGGAAGAGTCATTGGAATCTGCGATGGAGACACCAGGCAGGTCCATCTTCAGCTCCACCCTCTCCCTCAGCTTCCTCCGCTCCTTCAGCAGCTTCCTCTTCTTCCTGATGAAGCATGAAAAGTTATTCAAACTCTTTACTTAAGAAATGTCAAAACCGCAGGTTCCAATTTCATATATTTCCACTAAAACCACATCAAGGGTAAGAGGTTAAGATGATAAGGTCTATCAAAGTGCTGCTGGTTCAATCAAGCATATTGTAACAACTACTTCACAACCCTGCTTGTGGGGTCTGTTGCAACTTAGTAGTGCAACAAACAGTCCTGCGACTGTTTGTTGCACTACTAAGTTGCAACAGACAGAAAATAACAGAAAAAGTTAAATCCTGAGTAGAAAGAAAAAAGTAATCCTCAACAATTTAAGTGTCGTACCGTTTGAGCTCAGCCACCTCCTCCGCTTTCAGTTCTGCCAGTTTCTTTTCCATTTCTTCCTCCTCGTCATCCTCTTCTACCCCCTGCTTCTCTTTCTTCTTGTCGGTTTCGTCCTCTGAAGCACCCTTTTCTTCATCAGAACTCAAGCTAAAAACAAAGCAAAGAGATGTTTTTCCAATCTCCTATTACACATTCTGGCAAAGACAATAATCTTTCAGTGGCTTTTTGTAAATGTGCTGTAAAGACTTTACTTGATCTCCGGATCAGGCTGTTTGGCATCATCCTTCAGTTTTTTGGCCAGGAATTTTCTCAGCTTGGACCTCCAGGTCAGCAGCAGGCTGCATATGTGAGGATGGAGAAAAGAACACACATGAATGCTTGAGTCACTTATCTCTACCTAGATTAAAAAAAAAAAAAAAAGGTACTGAAAAACTGACTTACCGGAGCTCTTTACGTCCCAACACTTTGATGTCACGACAACACTCCTTTATCTCATCACTGGTGGCCGGGTGAGACTGCAGGTCTGTGTTGTCAAAGGTGATCTGAGGGAGGAATTTTTCTTAGATTTTCTTTTCTGTGTCCTCTTTCTGTCTCTCTCACACTGAGGTTTTTTGACGTCAGTTTACATTACATACATCGTACTATGGACTGTAACATCTAATAATCCGGTCCAGAGTAATTCTTCATAAATCTTAAATTTTTCTCAACATCCTTCCCCTTACAGCTGCAATTTATATTTTAAAGGATTTTCTATGAAACTGCAGACCACCAGCATCGGTGTTTGACAAGTTAAAGTAGTACAGAGATCTCACCTCACTGGCTTTGTCCAGGAAGTCTATGGCATTGTCGGCTTTCAGAAACGCTGTCACAGTGAAACTGTGGTGGAGTGTCAGATCACCATCTGTGTATCCCTCCGCCTGGAACAAAAGTAAAGCTGCCTGGTCAATAAAACATGCAATATTGGTGTCAAATGTGGGCTGTTTCCTCCAAAGTCAACTCCGGTCACACCATATCGACTACCTCAACATATGAATGTTGATTTTGGTGTTCGTATTGTGACCAAACACTTGAAAGTTTCTGTTAAATGATGGATCATCCAAGATTCAATTATCCCATACAGTGTACATGCCTTTGGCTTCTTCACAGGAATCAGATCCCTCACAGTCTTGGCCTGCACTTCCACCTCTTTGAACGCATGTTTGGGGTCAAAGAACTTACTGTCGATTTTGTCTGGGGCAACAAAACCTGGTAAGAAAAAGACAAATTTGGTTTAGATGTAATCTGCAGAAGCGGCTCAGAAATAAGTTTTTCTCTTCATCACAGACTGTAATATGTAGCTCCCACTGACCCTGACAGATGACAAAGATCTCGGCGGACTCGTTCCTAGATGCCTGTGGCTTGGTAGCCTGCACCTTCTTGAATAACTGCTGGAAGATCCAGAGCAGTGGCTGGTAGTCTTTGGAGCGGAAGACCTTGGTGACGAAAGTACCACCTTTGGTCAGAAAGTCACAGGCCAACTTCAGGGCCATGAGGGTCAAATGAGCTAGAGATGAAGCCAGGGACAAAGTGAGATTTTGTGACATTAGGTTCAAATACTATCCATTATGACAAGTGCCTATTAGAAACTACTCAGGGATGTGATTTGGACACAAACACTAGAGGAAATAAAGGTAAGAACATTTCATTTTCCACTCAAACTGCATTCAAATGTTGAACAAAAATGTGATTTTATAAATTATTTATGTATTAATATTTTTGGACACATGGCACTTCTAAATTATCTGGTTATTTGACTCAGCGGCAAATGTTTGCTTTGGCTGCACCTACCTTGTGAGAAGGCATCATGTTGCCAGTTGGCTCCCACATTCGGGGCTCCGTCATTTAACACAACGTCGACCTTCCAAGTCTGCAGTTCCTTTCGTAAAGCCTGTATATGGGACAGACAGTATCACGTTTAACAAACCCATGTTTAGAACTATCCTATAGTTTGGGAATTTACAGAGCAGGTGTTTAATGCCATGGGACAATCTGTGTCTACAGCGTCATATTTTTGGCAGGGCTATTAAATTGGTATCCAGCCAGGACACTGATGTCGGTTTTCCTTCAGTGACGTGCTGAACTCTGCAGTAGCTGCCTCACCGTTCTGCATTTGTCGGTGGTGATGTCTTCCTGCAGCAGCACCACGTTGGGGATGGGCTTGATGGGCACCAGGTCAACACCTGACGAGAGGAAACACTTTTTGAAACTTGTCTCACCGTATCTCACTAATCAAAATTAGACTGCAATTAGTTTATTCCAAAACAACCAATGAGACTTATTTAAACAACTGACTTCAAAATACTTAGCAGAGGCAGAACAAGTTATCATCAGATAATCATACTGATGACATAACACTCACCAATGATGAGACTGGATACAGGCATAAACTTGGACGCAACCTGCAACCTGGAAGGAGATTTTGAATCATGAGTGTATTCATTGTGCTACCTATATTCCACAATATACATTTCTCATCTCCATCTTTTAGACATTCAAATACATAGCCCCATTTGTGACCTCGACACTCCGGACATTAACTTTTATTTTGATAAATTGTGCATAAATGCAGTGACATTCACAGTAAACTAGGCTCGATGTAAACTGATAATTTGTGTTAATTGATCTTGATGCGTGGCATATCGTCACAGCCCTTTGACGATCAGCTGATTAAGGTAGTAATTGCATCAGCTGGTGTATAAAAGCCAGAAGCTGTCATTCAGTTAGGTGCCTTTGGTTTGTAGCCATACGTTTTTTTGACCGCTGTTTCGTACAGCTCAGAACGTGATTGTGAGTTGAAATTGTTTTGTTATAGCCTTTATTTTGCTCAGCTGTCAATGCCTGTGCAGCATCTGGTAAGGACAGTTCATTATTTTTGTGGAAAAGACGAAAATGGATCACATTAAAGTTGGAGTGATAAAGAAAAATAAACGTGGAAACAAAAGGAACACAGTGGAGTTATTCTGAGTCTTGTTTAACCCTTGTGTTGTCTTCCCGTCAACCTTGGAAAAAAAAGTTTTTCACAGTTTGTTTGCTTTTTCCAACGTTTTAAATTGTTAAAATGTTCTTCTCAACGTTTTCAGCGCTTATTTCTACGTCCCATATTTTCTGATATAAAACAAAAATTGAAAGCTGGTCAATGTGACCCGAAGTCAACACAAGGGTTAAGTCCAAAGAACAAATTTGTAATAGCACAATTAACAACCCTAAATGAATAACGTTACTGAAGTAGGGTTGAACTACAACATTTATTGAAAGCAATAGATCTTAGAAGGATTTTCTGAATGTCTACACGTTCCACAGGATGAAATAACCGAGCGTTTACTTTGTGTCCCTCTATGTCTCTAAAGTTTGGGCATCCCAGCTTTAAAACAGATAATTAGCATCTGATCGGGTGTTGACAGGCAGCTCACCATCCACCAGGAGCAGCACACAGGTCGACCAGAGCTCTGGCTTTCTGTAGAAACTGAAATTTACGGTTGAGCTGGATGAGTTTGAAGGAAGAACGAGAGCGATAACCTGAAAAACACAAAACACGATGTTATCAGACAGCTGCGACTCCAAAATCCTGATTCAGCACACCTTGATTTAGTGTTAGCGAGTTGGCTAGCACTTCTGCTAATGCTGATATCTAACGTTACTTAAATGCTTAACGTTACAGTCTCAAGCTTATGTTTCCTAGGAGTGGTACTAACGTTACCTGTTTCTTTAGCCAGATGGTAGAATTTATCTTTTCTGGTTTTTCCGACTTTGAGTTTCTTCCCCATATTTGTGGTTTTTACACTTTACTCTAACACAAAAATATCACCAAGCACTCAAATGTCCATGAAAACAACACGTGTGGCTGTCTCGGCGCAGACGTTTAACGTCACACTGCACGTATTTCTTCTTCTTCTTCTTCTCCTTCTTCAGATTTTTTGCCCCCGTTGCTTACGGGACGTTTCCGCCACCTGCTGTTTGTATGGCAGAATGCAATCCAACATCCAGTAGTCAGAAGTCACTTAATACGTTTAATTAAGTCTTGTTAGTACAGTTTGAAGATTTAGGTTCTTCAGTCATGTAATTGGATTTTGAGAAGCTTTCCACTTTAATCCCTCAACTTTTTAAAGGTAAATTTGGTGCTTTTAAGTCCATCACATGTTAATGCTAGTTACTACTTTTCTGATTTAAGTTTTTAATTATCAAACATGTAAAGTCATGAAAAAAATATGATTCATTAAACCAGGGGTCTTCGACTTTTTTAGACCAATGACCCCTTATCCTTTTTTTTTTTTGCTGATTTTAAATGTCTTACGTATCCCTGTACGATGTCCTTGAGTACCGAGAAAGGCGCCTTTTAAATAAAATGTATTTTATTATTTATTATTTATTATTTTATTTTTATTTATTATTATTAGCTGAAAGAGGGATGGAGCAGTAGGGGGTCCCAACTGCATATTGTTTTAAATTGAGTTGTCAAAAACTTACAACACTTACAATAAGGTGTGGGGTGGCCTAAGCCTATAGTAGCCTACACATATTCCTTTTTCATGGTGCATACAATACTAAGCTATCAAAATGATATACTTATTCATATATTTATACATCTTGTTTTAATTTTAAACATACATGTGAAAGGCACAGTCAATACTTGAGCTGAACTGTATCTGTGGATAGCTACCTTAGTGGCTACCTTACCTATAGGCCAAACAGCCTATTATCAGTGTTGTGTAAATTACTTACTTACTTAGTCTTCTTGGCCCCCTTGGGAGCATAGGGCGTTGTGTAAATTACAGTAGGCCTATATGGTTCGGTTTGTTCGCAAATAGGGCAATTTATCTTTTATCTAATATGTTGGATTCATGTTAATGTATATTTTCCGATATATTTTAATTTGTTTAGTTTTTTTAAATTGGTCCCTCTGCAGTAACTCTGAGGACCCCCTGAATAAATATATTTGTCTTCAACCACCCAGCAGTAAATAAGGTAGTAGGCCTACTACTCTACTGACAGTGTTACATAATGCAGTATGTTGCAGTAAAGGGCTGGTGAGATTTCTATTAACACCCCAGTATAACAATGTATAATAATGTATTAAGTGAATGGAATTTGGTTTGAGGTGATCACCACAACGAAATTACATCCATAAAATTCAGCAGGAACCTTTCTCTCCATGTTCTGGATAGTGTACATGCCTTGTTGTTTATAATGAATCCAGCCCCTTTGTATTAGGGTGGCGACATAAATCTCAGGGACAGATATCTCAAAACTTGGACAAGTTAAACCAAAACTGTCTGCATGACCAGTTGCCATAATTTAGTTGAAGCAACCACTAATGCATCAACAATTTCACACTCTGATCAAGCTTCAGAATTATTTATATTTGACCAACAAACACAGATGAGACAATATGGTGTAAACTATATGAGGCCAGTTTCTGAACAAGTAACACAGTCATTTGCATTTTTATTAATTCTTTATTGTTTTTTAAAATTATTTTTAATCACAGCCGCATGAATGATGGGAGACAACACCCTTCAGTGAAGAACACAGCTGTCAGAAAGGCCTGTTTCTGGAGCGTGTGTTGATCAGTCCCAGGACAGAGAAGGCACTGGCTGCTGCCGTCACCAAACTGATGGCCCCAATGGCCCGTGTAGCCTGAAGAGACAAGGAGGACAAGAGGAGGTGGACTGAGGGTTATCGTGATCTTAAACATATTAATGAACAAGGACTGTGCTTAGGCTGAATATGTTTGTAACACACTGAATATAAAAATTAACAGCTAAGATTTTTTTTTAGAGGTTTATATAGATGTTTTGATCATTTTTAAAGCTAAAACTGGACATGAAACCATTGGAAACCCATGGAAACCCTTGGAAACTTAAGTAGTTCAACCTTATACACAGCTCCTATGCTCTGTGAAGATAGAAAGTACAAAATCTTTAGCCCCTTTTCAAGGCTATAGGGGTGAGTGACAATCAAAACATAGATTTTGGTGGAGTGTCCTTTTAATATTCACCCAGACTGTGGACATACCTTAACAACTGAAACATGTGCCTAAATCCAGCCAATCAAAACAGGCCCAGTGATTGTATTTAGGTGAGTTTATCTAATTATGCCAGACCTATGACCTAAAATGGATAGAACCCTCTCAGGTAAAAGAAAAAGTAAAAAGTGTCCCTTAATTAAACTGACAGCCAACACAATCACAGAACTGAAATGTACATAGAAACAGTCTGGAATACAGAAAGTAACACAGGCCATTAAAAAGTAAATGTTTGATTTATTTTTATGGCAAGGTTTATTTTAAAGAAATTGTCTTTTAAATGTGTAACTGTCCTGTTCTGTTTTAAAAGATCTACTTCACAAGTACAACTATGGCAGTGGTGGTGACATGTCATCATTCACTGTGATATGTTGAGTGAAAAGTGAGTATTTTGCCCTGATGGCACATGAGACAGAAACAAAATAAACAGTGAGAGACCTGCTCGGACACCCCCTCCCCGTAGCGCAGAAGAGTAACAAAGTGCTCGCAGTTGCTCCCCAGCAGGTCGTAAGACACCTCCTGGCCAATGAGGACTTGAGCTCGCTGAATGATTTCCGAGATGGGCAGGGGTGTGTGGTTGTGGTCGTACTTGTTGTTGACACGGTACGAGTCGCTTCCCACCACCTCCTTCAGCAGCTGCATGCGCACCACTGCCTTCCGGCTGAAGACGGACTTCACACTGGACATGGCGGCTGCCTGGTTCTCATCTGGAGAGGAAGAGGAGAGGCTTTTAGTGTGATAACAACATTTTCTTCTACAGTGTTTACAACTTACCATAAGTGAATATTTTTGGATGTTGGACCTAAAATCGTTGATGTGGGGATGCACAACAAACAGATCCCAAAGTCATTTTGGATGCTGGCCACATAAACTAAATGCATTATCATAATGTATCATTTCATCAAAACTGGACCAGTGAACGAGCCAGAAGTCCTACACAAAGTTAAATTTTTAGAAACTAACTAATATACCATAATATAGAGACAGTTGGTGGGCTGACGTTAAGTTTTTGAGTGTAAAACTCTCACATTATAAGTAAGGATGCTTTTAAACTTCAACTTTGATAGTTGCATATTTAGTCACAAATATTTCATGTTGTAGAATATTAGTGCTAAGGGGCGTTAAACCAAACCAAAGTGGTGAAAGAAGTATTTATATCCTCTACATAAGAAAAAGTCACAATATGACAATGTAAAAATACTTCCTTTACAAGTCAAAGTCCTTCCTGAAGAATATTTTTTAGCATGTTGCCTTTATTTAATGTAGACAGTAGCGATACAGGCAGTAAACGCAGGGAGAGAGAAGGATGAAAACGATGTTCCCGGCCGGAGCTTGAGTAAATGTACTTAGTTACTTTTCACCACTCCCGATCCATAACTGTGTTTAAAGGGGTGTTTTTATGAGGTGGGGGTGTGGCCTTACATGGCTTTAGGCAGGCTGCAGGGGGACCCTATTGAAACCCACAGTATCAAAGTGCTTTAAATTCATCTACCTGTGACTGCTGGTGTCTGGTAAGATAAAATGTGACTTTTAGTGCCTTGATAATGCAGTCAAATTTGACAGCTGGACAATAGTTTCCTATTAATTGAGTTTCCTGTCCTCTTATCTATGGTGTTTGAGATACCACTTTTTTTTTTGTTAAACTTAGCTCAGCCAGTTACACTCGTCTCATTTCGTACTGACCAACGGGAGTTAAATTGATGATGTAACCATCTCCCAGGTAGAGAGCCCAGTGCTGATAGGCTGGTCTGAAGATCTCAATGAGGTCACCAGGCTGGGGGTCAGCAGAGGGGTCAGGAAGGTCAGGGTCATTAGAGGCCATCTGCACACAGAGTGAGAAAGACACACACAGTATTACAGATGGAGTATATGACTATTTGAAACATTGCTTTCATGAAAGTGATGCAGAGCTTGCAGGGGGCTTAATGTGTCTATTATAAAACAATGAAATTTGACTATAAAATAAGAATGTTTAGAATATGGAAACATTTTGGAAATATCAAAAGTTACCCTCTTTAAACATTTAGATGATTTCATATTATGGTCACGAAACATTGCATTATGACATCCCTTGAAAACTTAAATAAATTAAAATCTTTTATCAGGCCTTTTTTAAACTCAACCGTTGCTGTATTACTTGTCAAAATGATATACATGTTACAATTTAGGGAAACAATAGTAGTAAATAGACTTTTGAAATGACTCACACATACTTTTACAGCAGGTTCATTCATACTCTTAGCCTGACAAGCCAGACCCACATCAATTAATTACATTTGCTGCCGCTAGGGTGCGTCTAGATTTCTAGGCTATCATACTCCATCATTACATAGCCACATTCCATCATAAAAACAAACTGCTAAACATGTCAGGTCATTCATTACAGCCTTTCAGTCAACTTACAGTGGAGTTTTGTTGTTGTTTATCCATCCCACATCATGCTTCCACAAATTCTAAAAAGAAAAGAAAAGAAAACACATGTAGGAGAAACAAACAAAACAACTAACAGATCACTAACATGAATCTGAGAAATGATATATGTTTTTTTTATTCTATGACTGAGTTTGTGTTAAGACAAGAGTCAAAAGGCAAAAATAACTAAATTCCCAGAGAAAGAGAATGCTAGATAGGATGGTACAATGTAAAGGGCACCCATACACACACAAACAATACACACATAGGCACTTGTGTCACCTGTGCTGCCACAATAGCATCAACACAATGAGGAAGCTGACAGAAAATCTTTTGAGCCCAGGTTATTATCACCCATAAAAATGTGAATTTATTTTACTTTCATTTTTAAAACAAATTGCCTATGATCACCTGAGATGAAACGAAATTAAAATGCCAAGGTGGTTAATTCCAGTGAAAGAGAAACGTTTTGTTTGGATCAAAATGACATATGGATAGGATGAAATCTATATCTGCCCAGGAGAGCACTTAGTACATCCATCTCATCATTAATGTAAGATGCTGGAGCCACGCTGAAAAAAAGCCTCTTATTATTTTATCAAACCAAAACTCTGGCATGAAAACACACAGTTTAACTCTGTGTGATTATTTTAATAATGTTCTAAAACATCCACTGTGACTATACAAAACATGATGTAGACATACTATAACACAAATTATGAAAAGTGCCATAGATACCTTTAACATCCCTCGTTGTAATGTTATTAAAGCATTATGATTGTGATTGTATTGAATTCATGTCAGAGGCTCAAACAGTCAACACAGAGCAGATGCATACAGGATTAATACTTACTCAAACACCAGCAGCTTTTTCTTCCTCACCATTTTAATTCTCCATCATAAATCCGCACATAACCAAAAAGAAATCCAGCAAGAAATGAAAAAGAGAAAGAGATTGATTCCAAGTTTCTGAGATGATTGTCAAATATCACAAAGCCAAACCAGACGCTGGAGGTCCTGTTGGAGGTATTTCAGTGTCCGCTGCTCTGACTGGTGACAGTTTGCCACAGTTGCTAAGGTCACATACACACATACACAGAGAGGCGTTTCCTCCCAGCCATTGTCCCATTCACAAGCAGCCTCAGTGCTCTTATGAATAATAGTTATTGTGGACTGGCAAAGGCAACACAGATATTGCTGATTTAATGTAAATGCTGTCTATGTAATGTCTGCATTAAATGACACAGAGACATTAAATGAATGAATGTAAAAATGCCATGAGGTTTGTACAGCTCTACAGAGAGCTTGGTAAAAGATTTATTGCACAACAAGTGTGAGCTGGGATAGACTCCTATCCCCTGCCACCCTGCAGATAAATGGGTAGGACCAGTGTACCAGTTTGGTGATACATTGTTGATATGGCCTGAAAAATCTGATATGAAGCTTGAGGAAACAGTGTATAATCAATTATAGCCTTGGTGTGCTTAAGTATCAGCTGCTGTAAAGGAGAGCACAGGGGTTGGATGGATTCTTGGCTCGTTGATTGGCTGACCGACTACCTTTTAGTCACATGTTGTCCCCTGGCCCCCAACCCCCTCGGTCGCAAAATTACGAATCCCACTATGGCAGAACGCAAGGTAACGTAACCTATCCCCTGACCAATCGGCTATCCTAACCTTAACCACTCGAGGTGAAATGCCTAACCCCAACCAATCGAGCTGCTTCGTAGGGCGGGTCTTGGCGTGGTCATAGTGGGATTCGTAATTTTGCCCCCCGGTCAGTTGCAACCATAGACAGTACGTAAGAAGGTTGCAACCTGAGAACAGTAAATATGAAGAAAGCAGGAAAGTAGATACTTTTTGTTTCAAAATAAAAAAGAAAAGAAATGGAACGGTTAAAATCACAGAGTGGTGAATTTATCAACCACCATGACCATGTGTAGCACACATTAACATAAGTTTAAAAAAAAATATTTATGATATAAAAAAAAGAACTGTACTATATAAACTATTATGTATAATCAGTTTAGTTGGCATTACTATAATAACAACAGAACAATTGTGGTGTTACCATTGACATCATAGCTATAACGTTAGATTGCGAATATTAAATTTAAGCTGTAGCTTCAACCAACACGTTTTTATAGACCAAAATAAATTTTTTGCTTCTTCAGTTCTTCTGACTACACTTGACTTTAATGATGCAAACAGTCAAACTAAACATTTGCTAAAAAAATACCAACCGTAATAATAATAATAATAATAATAATAATAATAATAATAATAATAATAAATAGATACCCTGTAAAATCAAAACCACATGCAAGGGTGAATCAGTTGACTTTAACAACCACAGCTATTTAAAACATATGCAAGTCAGCAGGAACTAAACTAAAATCTTATCCAGCCAGCCACATTCAAATACTTAGCTAGCTAGTGGCACAATGTCAAACGTAGCATCTCGGATCAACTGGGTTTTTATTACGAATTAATAAGTCTGTTCCGGAAGCCTTTCTCCGTCTGCGACCAGCAGCTTGACATTTGTGCCATTACAGGATACAGAAGAAGACAGCCAGGCTGACAGCAAGTATCTTCCAGCGAGGCAAAGGATTGTCTGTCGCTGCGGATCAATATTGTTTGTGTTATGAGAAGAGGACACTGGCTGTGGTAAGGAAATAATACCACTATCTAGCTAGCTAGCTAATGCGAGTTTACTACCGCGTTGGCGCTTGTAACGTTAGCTAGCTTCAATCAGTTAGCTTATTTTGTAACGTGGCCGCTCGTTTAACACACGATTTCCAAATAAAAGCCAAACATATATAGTTTTTTTCTCATGTGTCATGTGTATCAAAGTTACACGATGTCATTGCTAACTTCTATGCGGGTTTCACTAACAGTGGGATAACTTATTGTTATGTAACTTAGCTAACCCACTTGGCTAACATACAGTATGTAACGTTAACCTTCCAGCTTTACTGCAATGTAACCGTTAACGTTACCTAGCTAAACAGTTGTACAACTGCAATCTTATCATCACAAACATAAACCGTCACGCTTGATCTAAACAGTATGATAAAATGACCAGCACGTTAGTGAACATTGTCCATGTGTGTGCACTGATAGAAATAAAAGTTTGCCCTTTTTGACCCCTCTCTGTGTTTAGATTGAACACAATGGCTGCAGCTCCTCCGTTCATACGGTCAGATTCAAGTCGGGGGGAGTTCTCCCCTCTGAAGCGCTTTGTTGTAGCCAAGAAGAAGATAAGCGATGTGTTTGAACAGCTACTGAACTATGTGAAAGAGACGTCAGCTTTTGTAGAAGGTGACAGGGTTTGCTTATCTGTATACAAAATATTGTTATGTTAAAGAGAAGTGATGACATCAACAGCTCTCTCCATCTGAATGGCTCATGAAGTAGGTGTTGTTGTATGTCTCTCTGTGTGTGTGTGTGTGTGTGTGTGTGTGTGTGTGTGTGTGTGTGTGTGTGTGTGTGTGTGTGTGTGTGTGTGTGTGTGTGTGTTGAACAGACACCTGTGGCAATAAAGCTCTGCAGAACATTGCCAGTCAGGATCAAAAGTTGGAGATCCAGTCGTATGCTGACAAACTTGCTGTCATTAAGGAGGTGCTGGCACGCAGACACATGAAAGTGGCCTTTTTTGGCAGGTAAAACCTCTATATATATATACACACACACACACACACACACACACACACACACACACACACACACACACACAGACACACACACACACACACACACCTGAATTTTATTTGAAGAGAATATTGTCTTGAACACTTTTCTGATGTGATTCTCAAACAGTCTTTTACATGAGCAGCCTTTACAGACGTAGTTGTTGTGATGTGCACGTTAAACTAGTTCTTCCCCATGCTGTTTAGGTAGCACTTTTGCTTTCACTTTTATGTTCTTTTAATTTGACTAGTGACCTTGTTATGGCACTGTTCAGTCACCTCATTCCAAAACACAATAGGAAGGGTGTGTTAGAGAAAAAAGAGATGACCTCTGCTTGATTCAGCAAGGAGTTGCTTACATTGAAAACACATTGCGTTGCAAGCGTAACCAGATTATCTACTCAGTCTGACCCATTAGTAGCCACATATGTGTGTTGCATTCCCAGTTAAAATAAATAAGGATGTGACACCCTAGGACTTTACGTGTGTTCATTGTGAGATTAATTTGAGATATGAGCAAATGATTTGGTTCCACATACAGTCAGTGACTGTGATTGTTTGTTTTTAGGACCAGTAATGGTAAAAGCACAGTTGTCAACGCTATGCTGAGGGACCGTGTGCTGCCCAGCGGGATTGGCCACACCACTAACTGCTTCCTTAGTGTCGAGGGCACTGATGATGACAAGGCCTACCTCAAGACGGAGGGCTCTGATGAGGAAAAGAGCATCAAGGTAATTGTTATTTTAATATTAACTGTTTTGCAAAGGTTTGGTTAGGTTTTAATTAGTCTTTTATAAGCACTGGTCAAATATTTACACAATTGTTTTGTTCTCAACAATTGAGAACTATTTTGTACTTCTGCTAGAGTAATTGGAGAGACACGGTTTAACACCAACCAGAAACTGGCCATGTTCACTAATCCGACCAGCAGTGATGTTGCACCTCCTCACATTTCCTCTGTTGATTTACTAGTGTTTTCCCACGTGCAGTCAGAATGGCAGGAATGTGGTTGATGAGATGTATTACTGCCATTGTGGAATATTTGATTGTGTGATCAAAGAAACAGCCCTGTGTGTTCATCAATCACACATGACCTGAGAAAGTAAAGTCATAGTTATAACAATTACAGGAAACACGTTATCATAATAATGGTAGGGTATGTTTTCTTCAATTTGTGAAGTTAACAGAGTGATAACACAATGATTGCTGCATAATGCTTTTACTTTAAAGAGAAGTTATTACATTAACAAGCATAACTTCAGTCTGTTTACATCTCCTTTGCAGACTGTAAACCAGCTGGCTCATGCACTCCACATGGATGAGAGTCTGGACGCCGGCTGTCTTGTCCGTGTGTTTTGGCCGAAGACCAGGTGTGCTCTGCTTCGAGACGACCTGGTGCTTGTAGACAGGTAACGGGATCCATTAATCAGATCTGCAAAGTTTGTGTAAAATAAAAAAAAATATACAAAAATCAATTTGTCAGCTTCTGGGAGATTTAAAAGCTGTATTTACACAGATAAAGTCAGTAATGTGCAGAAAAAAATCAAGCTCAAATGGAAATGTTACTTTACATATTTTGTAGATGTCATGCTTTTGACCTCTTTTCCCCTCCCTTAGCCCGGGGACAGATGTCACATCACAACTGGACAGCTGGATTGACAAGTTTTGCCTGGATGCTGATGTCTTTGTGCTGGTGGCCAACTCTGAATCCACACTCATGAACACGGTAATGCCTCTGAGACTCATGAAGCTCATGACTGGCCAAAATCCTGTGAAATGTACAGTACATGTTGGTATTGAGGGTGGCCATTGTTGTCATTCTGCATCAAGGATTTACTTTTGCTGATATGACGCCTTCACGTTCATACATAGTTTACAGTGATAGAATAACTTGAGCTAGGAAGAGGCTAGATGGCTTTTACAATCAAACCAAAACAACTTTGCATCACTCATTCAGCAAATGAATTGGATTGATTTTGTACATTAGCTGCAAACTCTGTCACTGTCTTACAATTTTCTTTTTGTTATTACACATTATGTCCGTTACATACGTGTATGGATAGTTTGAAAATAGTTAATCCTATGAGTAGATATTACAATTTCTGTTTCCATAGCTTATTATCACTGAATGTTCCTTTTTGTGTCCACTCAAGGTGATGATATTACAGTAATTTGACCACTTAAATTGTCATAACTTATAATAATGAACCACAATAGGCAGCTAAGTAAGTTTTCAGTTACGTCAGTCACTTATGTGAACTGAAAGGGTAAGTGTGGATGTTTTCTATGCTGAACTGATTAAAGAGTGGAGAATGTGGCTGCCTGTGTTTGTATCCAGCCACACAGGCCCCATTTTTGTTTCTGTCTGCTCAGGCATTCATGTAATGTGAAGCTGGACACACAGGCAATCACAGAGCTCCTTAACCCAGCAGCAGCCCTTAAAGGGAAAGCAACGCAAATTCCCCTCTGGGCTATTCCATGGAAATAAATCCCAGGCATTATGTAAATAATGGTAAGAGCAAGTAGTGGTGTGATGTGTGTCACTGAGAGCCTGAATTCTGGCTGGGTGTGCAAACATTTTTATCCAACTTTGCTGTATTGGGGCACACCAACTAAAACATTGGTTTTGCCCTGCCTTAACTGGGATGCAAAGTAATACTATAGTAAGTATTGGAGCCCCTTTCTTCCATGTTCCTTTTTAAGTTGTAAAGTTTATGCATAATTCTTGGTTTTCTGCCATTCCATATATACCTGGATATCCGTTTGTCCCTTTTCATGAACTGTTGGGTTGTCACTTCCATAAGTAGTGTTTGGAATATATACATTTTAAAATTCAGTTTTATTTATTCAGTTTAAAGTTAGACATCTGCTTTTACCTTTGGGTTCAAAGGTCCAAAGTTGATGCTGGATAAGCCTGTTAGGTCTTTCGTTAAATATACACTCACATTGTTTATTGAATCTGCATCCCATTTCAGCTGGTATTTTTTTCTGTAATATCCTTAGTAGTTTCATTAAAATGAAATAATAAAGTTAAATAAATAAATATTTGTGTTCCTGAATGCACAGCACATGCATCCAATGCAGGTATTGAATTTGAATCAACAGAAAATGGCAAAAGTCATTTTTACTTGGTTGAAACTAACTTTTTCTTTTGCAACTTTCTGGAAGGGAAAGTTTTTGATTGAGAGAAAAAGAGAAAGTTAGAATTAAATGTAGATTTCTTTTACTGATTTGAGCAACTCTTACCAATCTCTCCCCCCCCCCACCCCCACCATCTAGGAAAAGCACTTTTTCCACAAAGTGAACGAACGTCTGTCAAAGCCCAACATCTTCATTCTCAACAACCGCTGGGACGCCTCAGCAAACGAACCAGAGTACATGGAGGATGTGAGTCAACCGTCTGTTGTATCTGTTTCATGTCCGAATCAATAACATTTGATTGTTTGAACATATTTGTTTACTTCTGATTAAGACTAGCTACCACTAAAGTTAAATAAAAAGAAACATGTTTTTTTTGTAATTTGGTTAAACAGACTAAATTACAGTGTTTCCAATGACAAATGTTTTTTATGAATTTATTTATAGCCACATATCCATATTATTATATCCATAGTGCACCCTCAGAATGTGACACCTCTTCCTCCAGGTGAGGAAGCAGCACACAGACCGTTGTGTGAATTTCCTGGTGGAGGAGCTGAAGGTTGTGGACCGTGATCAGGCACCCAACCGCATTTTCTTTGTCTCTGCCAAAGAGGTGCTCAACTCACGCATGCAACGTGCACAGGGCATGCCTGAAACAGGTGAGGCTTCACTTTCTAGCGGATGCCGTATTCCTGGAAGATGGAGATACCGTGTTCAAATCTTAGTTTGATATCATTCCAACTAGAGATGGTCCGATACCATTTTTTGCTTCCCGATACCGATTCCGATACCTGAACTTGCGTATCGGCCGATACCGAGTACCGATCCGATACCAGTGTGTCATATATTTTATTATGTTTTAACAACTGTATACTACTATCCCTGTATGGATGTGATATGATTTCTATCTTTGTTGTCAGTCTGGCTCAGGTTAAACTCTTAAGAAACATGAACAAACACAAACAATGAATGCCACAGAACTTTCTTTTATTCTCCAGTTTGACAGTCAGTTATAACGGAAAAAGAACATAAATAAACTACTTTAACGTAGATTTTCTTTAGGGCTTTATTACGTGGTATCGGATCGGTGCATAAACTCTAGTACTTCCCGATACCAGCGTTTTAGGTAGTATCGGAGCCGATACCGATACTGCTATCAGTATCCATCTCTAATTCCAACCAGTATGCTGTTTCCCAAACCAAATTCCTAACAGCTATGTTGAAATGGCAAAACGTTTAGAATCTTGAATCTTTATATAAAATTTGGATACAGGTGTTCATATACATATTGATTACAGTAATGAAAATAATCCAAAACAAAAATATAGGCTTAAAAACGATAAAATAAGTAAATAAACAGTTATGTATTTCACACCTTGTGTAGGATAAGGTATCTGTGCTGATGCAAGTTGTGTATTTGTGCAATAATAGCGTGTAGATTTTTTTTTATTTCACATACAATGTGATAATTTCATCCAACAGGTGGAGCTCTGGCTGAGGGCTTCCAGGAGAGACTGAAGGAGTTCCAATGCTTTGAGAGGAGGTTTGAGGTGTGTGTGTGTGTGTGTGTGTCCTCTCCATGTCTTCCAATAATTGTATTTTCACTTCTCAAAGCAAAATGTATTTCCTGTTTTGAAGGAAAATGGAGTAGTTTTAATAATTTTGGCACATTTGTGATTAGCTGTCGATATATTTGCTACCAGGAAGTTGTCTCAACAGGTATGCTTCTGAGGTGAAACCAGTGTCAAATCAAGCCAAAAACAGCAGGTTACACGGATAGCTGATAAAGTTGATAAACACTGCGGTTGGTGTATCATAAAGACATTATGAGAAGTGAGGCTATTTTTTCATTCTTTGTTATCAGAGCTTACTTTATTGTTTCAGTTACCCAAACGTGTGTGTGTGTGTGTGTGTGTGTGTGTGTGTGTGTGTGTGTGTGTGTGTGTGTGTGTGTGTGTGTGTGTGTGTGTGTGTGTGTGTGTGTGTGTGTGTGTGTGTGTGTGTGTGTGTGTGTGTGTGTGTGTGTGTGTGTGTGTGTGTGTGATTGCATAGTAAAAGAAATTGAAGCAACCCCTCCTTACTTACTTAACAGTAATATTTAACCTGAGCAGTCAACTACTTGAACCTGGCTCAGTGGTTAGGTTTCGCTGCCACCCACCGCCTTCTAGACCAATCACTGTGCCTTCCCCATCAACCTGCGTCTTCATTGCTGAAGTCTAGATTCACTTAGGCGAGGACATTCATTTTGTTTTCAGTCCACTTTGATTTTGTTCTGTCTTGTTGAGTTTTCTATGTTTTGACTCTAACTAGCAGGAATTTAATTGTGTCCATATTGGGAGGAAATTATCACAAGACTGAACGTTATAAACCTTAAGATTTTAGTCGTTGATTTGGGGGACACCCATGGTTAACAGCAAGTGCGGTTGAATACTACACGTTGAGCAGCTACTTTGTCAGAAATACAACAGAAAGCAACTGCTGTATCTGTTTACAGTACAGCCAAACACGTCCTTTACCACACACCAGCAGGACACAGTAAAGTTGATTACCTTGCTGAAGAGTTGGAGGTGTGCAGCCTGCCTGTGACAAATACATATTGTTTCCTGTTGCTGCTTCACAATAAAAGCCCCACCTGTTTGGCCAGTTGAAAGTTTTAAATGTGAAGCAGCAGCATGGAATGTTTGCATTAGCAGTAACTTAGTACAGCTCTGATACACCTTTTAGGAGAGTGAACAGTAAACAGCGAGCCTCTTATTAATGACATAAGTGCATCCCACTCGTAAAAAAAAATAAAAAAATGGGTTTTGATTGCATGAAAATCTTAAGGATCATAACTAGATGTCAAATAAAAAAATGCTTTAGACATAATCTGTTTTGCGTGAGCTACAATGGATTAAGGAGTGGAATAGTGATTTATGATAACTGATCATTTATCCCAAAATTACACAATATTCCTACTTTTACATGTTACAGTATTTATTTTTATTTTTTTTCACTTGCATTCTTAATTGTGTACCCTTGATATGTTTTTTATAATTTTCCTGTGGCTTCACCAACACATTACTGTGACTTCACAATATGTGGGCTGTAGGACGCAAGATACACACACTGCTGCTGCCATTTTCACACCTGTGTTTCCATTTTGTTTCTTCTCTTAAGTTAAAGTAGCAGGTGTCTATCTTGTCCTCTGTTCGTCCCTGGTAGCGTGCATGTTCATGCACCCTATTCAGCAGCAGCCCCTATAGCCGTCACAGTAACTTGTGTGTTATGGCCTCGCAGGAGTGTATCTCGCAGTCAGCAGTGAAAACAAAGTTTGAGCAGCACACTATCAGGGCCAAGCAGATCACAGAAAAAGTCCAGAGCATCATGGACGCCATCAACATCGAGGCGGCGGAGAAGAGGTGGGTATCTTGCTCCATACATACCGGTACTCTTTTAGTGGGAGTGGATTGGTTGAGATGTATTTGTCTGTTAAGTCTGATGTTGTCTCCTATGGTCAGTGCTTATAGAGGTAACCTATGAAACTAAATAGATATGCTGGCGTAACACGATTTTAATGACTTTTGTTTAGTACTAGAGGGATAAATTAAGTAGTACATTCTGTAACTATCAGTGGATTTCTCAAAAATGCTACTTTCTACTGTGTTGCTCTTTGTGTATCTTCACCTGATTATTTTTGACAGTGAAATCGTTCTGCTGCTAGTTTGCATTTGTGACTTAATTTCCTGTCTGCGGGGTGGGGCTTCAGAGTGGCGGCACTGGAGGACAGAGAGTACCAGATAGACCGGCTGGAGTTTGTCAAGAATCAGCTGAACCTGCTGATTGATGATATCAAGAAAAAGATCAAGGCCATCAGTGAGGACGTGGAGTCTAAGGTAATGTAGACGACGACGGGTGGAAGAACTATTAAATGTCCTGTTTAAGTGTTCTTATTCCCACCTTACTGACCGGGACCTACCTGCTTACACCAACAGCTCTGAATCAAACTGATAAATAACCATTGTTTCCATCATTGATTCATGTCAATACATTGATTATTTTCTTAATTAACTGTTTGGTTATAATGGCCGAAGATAGTGAAAAATGCCCGTCATAATTTTTTTAGAGGCAGAGGTTATGTCTTCAAATAGCTCCGAAGCTAAAGATAGTCAATTCATTGTCAGAGAAGGCCATAAAAACAGCAAATCTTTCCATCTGAGAAGGTTGAACCAGCACATTATGGGCATTTTGCATGATTTACTTAAATCAGTTGAATTGTTGCTTATTCAATTTTTGTTTATTAATCGATTAACTGATTAGTTGTTTCAGCTCTACTCTAAATAAGAGTTTCAGCTTGATGCCTACCTCTAATACTATAGCTGCATGCAGTTTTTAATAAAATGTAACAAAGAGTAGAAAAAATTTAAGAACACGCCTGGACAGAAACCAAGAACAGAAGTGGTCTTACAGGTAGATGTTCATTAGAGGTCCCATGGCATGAACATTTCACTTTATGAGGTTTTTTAACATTAATATGCGGGGTGATGGGCCGATCTGGAATCTTGCTCCTTATGAGGAGGAGCAAAATCACCTCCCCTTTCTCTGCTATGCCCACCCAGAGAATTTGGCCCACCCGTGAGAGAGAGAGAGAGAGAGAGAGAGAGAGAGAGAGAGAGAGAGAGAGAGAGAGAGAGAGAGAGAGAGAGAGAGAGAGAGAGATAAAGAGAGAGAGAGAGAAAAAAAAAAAGAAAAAAAAAAAAAAAAAAAAAAAAACCCCCCCCCCCCCCCCCCCCCCTTTCCCCAGATACAGTATTAGGGGACCACTAAGGCCTATATAAAAGCATCCAAAGAGCACCATGTCATGGGACCTTTAGGAAAAGACCAAAATATGCTATTCAATGCACTAGGGGTGTGCAAAAAAAATCGATTCACATTCGAATCGCGATTCAAGCTCTACCGATTCAAAATCTTTTTATTTTATTATTATTATTGTATGTCTACTGCAATCACATGGGAAAAGTAACTACATTTACATACTGTGAATCGTTTTTTCAATCGAGAATCGTTTTTGAATAGAATCTTGAGCCTGATAATCGAGTCGTGACATTTTCTGAATCGTGCACCCCTACAATGCACCAGCTTGAGCTCTGACGTGCTGCTGGTGGCTCTTTAAGTAGGAAACACAAGTCCTGCCTGCTCCTGTGCTGATGTGCTGTAGCTGAGTGCTTATGTTTCATCCAGGTGTCCAGTGCCATGGGAGAGGAGATCTGTCGTCTCAACGTAATCGTCGATGAGTTCCACGCTGACTTCCACCCGTCGCCACATGTCCTCAAGATCTACAAATCTGTAAGTGGAGGCGCAGATTATGTCTTCACAGTCACACCATTTCCTGGCCAATAATCTGAGGTGCACTGGTGATATGTACTCTGGTTTTTCTTTCTTGTATTGACTGCTGTCAGTGTGGCCTGTGACTCCTGTTGCTTTTTGCAGGAGCTGCTGGCTCACGTGGAGGAGGGGATGGGTAAGAATCTGGCCTTCCGCTGCTCCAACGCCATCAACGCTTCTGTCCAGTCGTCTCAGAGTTACATGATGGGTGGGTAATTAAACGGCAAACATAACTGTGTACAAAATAATGAGGTTAGGTTAAGCTATCAGGAGTGAATAGCTCTGCTGAACCAAGAGGTTGGCTTAAAGAAATCAACAAATAATGATCTACACCTCATCATTTACCTCTTAATGAGGTGTTTGGTGTTTTAAGCCCCCAACATCGTCTTCCAGGCAGCGCTACATGGAAGCCACTAGGGTTAGGTGCCTTGAAGTCGACGGTCTGGCATAAAGGCCCTGACACACCAACCCGATTATCGGCCGTCGGACAGTCTGGCGAGGTCAGTGACTGAGTCTGTTCGGTGTGTTCCGTGCCGTCGTCAGTCGGAGGAGCCGTCGGCCTTCATTTGGGCCGATTTGACAATCTGATTGGTGGAGCGCTAACCCAGAAATGATGAGCAGGATGAGCCTGACTAACGCCTCTCAAAATCTGACGAAAATCTTTTAAACTGACCTTTGTCGATCTGTAATGAAGACCGATTCAGCAACTGCATGGCCCATTTCTCGCTTAAATGTTTTTTTCAGATACACGTTTCGGTGAACTGTCTTTGTAAAATATGAGATCATATTCGAACGAGCCGCCATTATGCTCGGTTGTAAAATCCGGGAGCCGCCAGACCCAAGTGACGCGTTCGTCTAATCAGCTGCCGGTTTTCATTTTTTGGGCGACAATACAGATTAGCACCGCCTGCTGTTATGGAGATGTCTCACGCAAGCGCAGAACGTACGCTCAAGTCGCTGTCGCTTCGGTGTGTTCCGAAGCAATTTTTTGACCAACTCGGGGAGGCGGTCAGTCCGACTGCCTTTTCTACCAAAGGTCGGCCGTCGGGTTGGTGTGTCAGAGCCTTAAATAACCATTGAGCTCTTAATGATCAACGGGAATTTCGTAGACACCATAAGTGAGAGATTAAAGCTACAGTGTGTAGTTTCTGTCGCCCTTATGAGGAGTTCTAAGTAATGACAACAACACTGTCGGCGCATCCACATGATACAAGGCTTCTGTGATCGCACTTCGCCCCCCACCCCTCCTCCACACAGTTGCTCGTTGGCCAAGGAGGACACGGAGGATTAAAAAAACATGATGGACTCACCATAAGACCCAATCTTCTGAACATAGCCATACTGAGAAATACAGAGAGTTGTGTGGAGCTGATAGTCTTAATTAGCTTTGTAGCAACTCATTTGGCAATGGCTAGAATGTAACGGACGTTCATTAATATCAAAAAGTTACGCACTAAAGCTTTAAAGCTTTCTCTTGGTCATTTATGATATTTTGTATTATTGAGTATGCCATCTTAATAAAGCAGAAATACTAATAAAGTACTGTCGGATGGAAGAATAGTGAAGATTGTAAATGTATGGTTGGTTTTCTCGAAACCTTTTCTTGTTTAAAAGACCAAGGAAGAAATGATTATTTCCTAGAAAATGACCTTGGTCCAGATTTCCAGTCCACCATTGTTTTTACTCATTTAGAGAGAGTTGCTAAACTTAGTCAAAACCTTTTGGGCACTCGAGCTATGGTCTGCAACACCCAGCGCCCTGCTATATTTACCCTCCTCGCTGAATGCCATCATCCCATGCCCCATTATGCTACAAATGCGTCATTGTGTCAGGCACGCATGCAAGCTGTGCTCCGTGACAGTGATGTTTAAAAGGTGTTAATGTGCCCTCTGATGAAAAGGACTCAGGTGCTGTTATGAAATATTATTTTTTTTATTTTACTTTTTTCCCTAAGGAGAGATAAAGAAAAGCAGCATATTCAAATCAAATGTAGCTTTTCTGCTTTTTTACCATAATGATAATGTTGCGATGCTGTTTCTGTCATCTTTTGTTGTTATTTTCTGCCCCATTAATAATAATAATAATAATAATAATAATAATACATTTAATTTGTAATGCACTTTATATTTAAGCAAATCTCAAAGTGCTACATGATAGTGCTAAAAATTATAAAAACACAAGGAGAGCATGAAAAGAAAAGGAAGTAAATAAAAGGCAAAAGGACACAAGTTCACTCAAAAGCTCTCCTAAAAAGGTGGGTTTTAAGGCCACGTTTAAAAGCATCCACAGTCTGTGGGGTCCTCAGGTGGTCAGGGAGAGCATTCCACAGTCTGGGAGCAGCTGAGCAGAAAGCCCGATCTCCCATTGTACAAAGCTTTGTCCTGGGAGGTTTCAAAAAATATGCTGAGGCAGATCGGAGGGTACGGTGTTGAGGTCTGTGGGGTGGGAGTTCCTGGGTGCGAGGGGCTTCACCATGAATGCACTGGTGGGTAAGGAGGGAGACCTTGTACTCAACCCTGAGTGAGACAGGAAGCCAATGGAGTGATTTAAGGATGAGTCATATTTGCGCACCCTCAACAGGATCCTAGCAGCACTGTTTTGAATATACTGCAACTTCTGAAGGCTTTTGTCAGGGATCCCGGTGAGGAGTGCATTGCAGTAGTCCAGCCTGGAGGAGACAAAAGCGTGGACAAGCTTTTCCGCGTCCGCAGGAGTGAGTGTGGGACGGAGTTTGGCAATGTTCCTGAGGTGGAAAAAGGAGGTCTTGCAGAGATGTTTGATGTGAGTCTCAAAAGTCAGATGAGAGTCCATTTTAACACCCAGGTTAGTGGCTGATGTTGAAAGTGGAATAGTTTGGCCGGAGAAGTTGATGCTGGTAATGTCAGATGATTGAACCTGGTGTGGGGTGCCGACTAGAATGGCTTCAGTCTTGGAGCTGCAGAAAGTTTTGTTTCATCCACGCCTTTATCTCCTCCAGGCAGGTGGTCAGAGTGGATGATGGCAGGGCAGCAGAGGCGGTTGGGTTTGTCTTGAGGTAGAGTTGAGTATCATCAGCATAGCAGTGGAATGAAATTCCATGCCGGCTGATGACATGGCCAAGGGGGAGCATGTAAAGAATAAACAGGGTGGGGCCGAGCACTGAGCCTTGAGGGACACCACATGTGACGTTGTGTGTCAGGGATTTAAGCGTCTCCCCACGGCGACATGCTCAGTTCTCCGGTGAGGTAGGATGAGAACCACTCATGGACAGAGTCAGAAACACCGATGGTGGAAATTAGGCGGTGGAGGAGGATGTTGTGGTCCACAGTGTCGAATGCTGCAGTCAAGTCCAGGAGGATAAGAAGAGATGGAGAGCCAGCGTCTGCAGTCATCCCGCAGGTCATTTGTGACCCTGACCAGGGCTGTTTCTGTGCTGTGGCCAGGGCGGAAACCAGATTGAAATTTCTCAAACAGGTTGTTTTGTTTTAGATGGTCCTGAAGCTGTGCGGCAACTACTTTTCCAGCACCTTGGAAAGGAATGGAAGGTTGGAGATGGGCCTGTAGTTAGCAAAGACTTCTGGGTCTAGGGTTGGTTTTTTGAGAAATGGCCTGATGACAGCGGTTTTCAGTGTTGATGGAACATGGCCAGCCTGAAGGGAGTGGTTAATGACCTTTGTGATGAGGGGACTTATGGCATGGAGGTTAGATTTTACCAGGGCTGTAGGAAAAGGGTCCAGAGCGCAGGTGGATGGTTTCATCTTTTTGATGATGTCCTCAACCTCTTGCTGTGAGATGACAAAAAAACAGCTGAGAGGTTGGGAAATCCCAGGCTGTGGGTCCGCAGTCGGGACAGGCAGTGTGGAGAAACTGGATAGCAGGGAGCGGATGGTGTCTACTTTTTTTCTGAAGAAAGTAATGAAATTGTTGCACCTCTCTTCTGTGACTTCTGAATGAGAGTGAGTTTGCGGTTTGAGGATGTCATGTATGGTAGAAAAAAGTTGCTTGGAGTTGCCAGGACTATTGTTGATAATGTTGGAATAGAACTGTGAACGTGCATCTCTCAAGGACCTTGAATAGGACTTCTGATGTTCTCGGTAGGCCTGCCTATGAACAGTGAGTCCTGAGGCCATGAGGCGCCGCTCAAGGACACGCCCAGCTGTTTTCATTTGCCGGAGTTCGTTGGTGTACCAGGGGGCTGTGCGTAAGAAGCTGACAGTTCTAGTTTTGACAGGGGCATGGAGATCTAAGAGACTGCTCAGAGATTGGTTGTAGAAGTCAACCGACTCAGTGACTGAAGAAAAATCAGCAGATGAGAGATGTTGGAGGTCTATGGTCAAGGTGTCCGGGTTGATCTTTTTCAGATCCCTATAGCAGATTTGACGCTTGTCTTTGGTGTGTGGGGAAAGGAGTGACAACTCCATTGAGATGGCCTTGTGGTCAGACACACCCAGATCATACGTCGAAAGGTTGCTAATAGGGGTGGAGTTGGAAATGACCAGGTCCAGTGTGTGCCCCCTAGAGTGTGTGGGGACATCAACATGTTGTTGGAGGTTGAGGCAGTCCAGTAGTTGCAGAAACTCAGCTGCAAGGTGGCAGGAGGGGTTGTCTACATGAATATTAATATCTCCAAGTATAATAATGTTGGCAGAGGTGGTGCAAAGTGTTGTGAGAAGGTCGTGTATCTCTGAGATGAAAGCTGAGTTGGGTTTGGGGGGCCGGTAGATAAGGAGCATTGTCATTGGGAAGGGGGGTTTACATTTAAATGCAAGGCATTCAAATGAGGACAGTGTAGGCAGGGGGAGGGGGGACAGTTCCAAGTTCTGTCGGTGGAGGACAGCCAGGCCGCCACCACGACCAGTACTGCGGGCTCTCTCCAGATAGCTGTAACCGGGGGGACAGGCTTCATTAAGCGCTGAGTAAACCCCTGGCTGGTGCCATGTTTCTGTTAGGCACATGAAGTCTAATTCCTTGTCCATGATGTGGTCTTGTATGAAGGATGCTTTATTTGTGAGGGATTGTGTATTGAAAAGTTCTATTTTGAGTGTTGATGCTGTGGTGAATCTCTGTAGAGGCAGTAGTACACTGGAATCCACTACACGTTTTCTGGCCTGCTTGGTATGGCGAGATCTCGCGGTGTTTCCCATTAGTCACAAAACATGTATTAACTGTAAAATGAACTTAAGTTTACTTTTTAAAAGTAAAAGTACTGATTTGGAAGAATACTCCCTTAGAGCGTTAACATATTTTCCCTTTCGTCAGTGCATGTTTAAAATACAAACTAAGATGCATGGAATCACTAAGTGATCCCGTGACTGCTGTTTACAGTATTTGGGTCTATTTCTGTTGTGATTCTCATACGACATGTTTTCTCACTCTCCAGAGAGCATGCTCCCTCTGCTTCCCTCTACGGCCCAGAGCCAAGTCCACATGCTGGTGCCCAGCAGGAAGTTTGACCTGAGTTACGACCTGAACTGCACCACACTTTGCAGTGACTTCCAGGAGAACATTGAGTTTAACTTTTCGTTGGGCTGGACAGCGTTAGTCCACCGCTTCCTGGGATCTGTCAACGCACAGAAAGCGCTCCGACTGGTGGACCAGAACTTCCAGGTACAGGCTGCCGCTGTGGGAGAGAGCTAGTCATCTAGTAGGATCAACATTCATTGATTTATATCCTGATAGCTAATGTCAGCATGTATTCTTACTTTTTGTGTGATGCGACCGAATTCGCGCCAACACGTAACATTTTGAAGAAGTCTGATTTTGAAAAACTCTGCTGTCATCAGGCCTCTCGGCCAGCGCTGGCCCTTACGCCCTCCTCAGGACCCCCCTCCACGATAGCCCCGCCCAACAACGAGACAGCCCTCATGAGCCAAGAGGACTTGATGGTAGCCATGGCAACCAACGTGGCATCCCTCACCTCCCGTACTTCAATGAGCGTTATAATCGTTGGGGGAGTGGTATGTTTATTCCAAAATTTTATGAAGATTTGAATGCCAAAAAACCTGACAAATCCTTTTTTTTTTTTTTTTTTATGGCTACTACAAATGCAGCACATGGTGCTGAAAAACATCCCTGATAAGGGATGGTGAGGGAGCTAACCCAGCTTCTGTCTGTTTGTTTATTTATTTTCTCTCTCAGGTGTGGAGAACAGTTGGCTGGAGGCTGATCGGCCTGTCTGCCTCACTGTACGGCTTGTTGTACCTGTACGAGAGACTCACCTGGACCACGAAGGCAAAGGAGCGCACTCTGAAGCGCCAGTTTGTGGACTACGCAAGTGAGAAGCTGCAGCTCATCGTCAGCTTTACTAGCGCAAACTGTAGCCACCAGGTCCAACAGTAAGTCCTAATACGGTATATTTTCTGTCATTTCATAGTAGGACAAACTAGACAGAGCAGTACATGAAATGTTGATCACAAATACTCAATGTACTTAATTTGATTAATCCTTGTACATGCAGCACATTTATGCTGACATCAAGCGCTCATTTCTCTCCACACACACACACACACACACACACACACACACACACACACACACACACACACACACACACACACAGAGAGATAGATAGATCCTAGTCCCATCCAGCCTTCCCGTCTGTAGCAGGGCTAAATAAATAAGCAATGCAATACTGTGCCCTCTGTGTTGCCAGGGAGATGGCGGCAACCTTTGCCCGGCTCTGTCAGCAGGTGGACCAGACGCAAAAAGAGCTTGAGGCTGAAATCCGCCAACTGACAGCCAAGATAGATCAGCTGGAGACCGTTCAGAAACACTCCAAGAGCCTGCGGTCAGTCTGGCTCCTTCTCTCATTGGGGGGGCGGGGGGGCAACACGTAGGGTGGCGAAGTGGGGAAGAGAGGGGATGGTGGAATTGGAATTTGGGAAGGTCTAGTCTGGGGGAAATTAATATCTAGATGATATGAGTGATAGTACAGGAACAGCAACAACAACAAAAAAGTCAAGACCTGGAGGCAATCAAAGAGAGCGATAACCGTTAACACAAGGAAATACATTTGAGTTTTTATTGCCACTGCTCCTGTGCTTGTGATCAAAAAAGAGCTTGCTTTAAATTGAGTATTGATATGTACAAAGGTCTACATAGTTGTGTCACAATATAACAAACATAAATTACACAATACGTGTGGAAATTGGCAAATTAGTTCTTTAAACAGGGATTTTAGGCAGGTTGGGAAAAGTCTGTTATTAATGAAAGGTTGGGGAATTGATAATACTGTTTGGCTATACTACAGTATGTTTGGCAAAAGAAGTCAGCTATTCAGTCATGATGTATATATGACTGCACTATTTACAGAATGAAGATGTAACTTTAGATGTTACAGAACATCTTTGGAAATGGAAATGAACCGTTAGAAATGAAGTTGGTCCAAATCTGACATGTTTTTTTTCCTCTGCAGACATAAAGCGACAGAACTGGAGAAACAGTTGGAGGAGTTCACAAACCAGTACCTGCAGCCTCAGCAGTGAGCTGCTCTTCTTCATCGCGCCGCAGTTTGGATCTTGTTGAGCCAATCATTCCTCAGCCAGGTGCCGCCTCATGGCGCCTGGGCCTCAACCCCCTAAACTACATCAGTTTCTGTGGACAGTAGTGCAGAACAGAGAGATCAATTCATCGATTGGTCTATCATCTGAAAAGAAATCTAAAGATATTTTGATAATCAACGAAAGGTTATCAGGCAACAATACCAAACTTCTGCAGCTTCTCAAGCGTAAAGATTCGGTCGTTTTGTGTCATTTGTAAAAATGTAGTTATTTTTGGGTTTTTTTTGTCACACAAAATAGTCGATTTCTAGAAAGTTTTTGGTAACTCAATGACCACTTGTCTTTTTCTTGACTTGTCAACTAATCAAGAAAAAAAGATTAATTGATAATGAAAATAATCTGAATTTTCACTCTTAGTGGACAGAGGAGATTGAAGGTCCAGACACGACAGTATTTTCCCCTCCTCCTCTCCTCCAGTGGTGCTTGAGAACCCGCAGTGAACAAACTGTAAAACAGAAACTGCGTGTAAAACAAAGAAACATGGATTTAATATGTGCAAAGACACTCTACAAGGTGGCGATAGAATCTCGGTCGTTGGGAAGGCTACCGGTCGGGTGCTACATTTTGACACTAACGTGCTTCTAACTGTGAATATGCCTTTTTTGACTAACTTTTGTGGATCAAATGAAGTTTGAGTTTCTGTAAGATTGTACATGTACAGTATCTGTTCGGGCACATGATCTGCTGTATGTTAGCAACAAAAAATAAATATATTTAATAATAACAGAACAGTTTTTTTTCTTAATTGTAGTTAAAGTCAATTCACTGAGAGAAATAATGTGACCAGAAAGGGAAAGCATGTCTTTAGCATACTGTTGGTTCATGTTCTATTTTCTAACTATATAGATCAAAGGTTTTGGAAATCCTCATATATTTTATAATATCCTACTTTATTTATACCCATTAGAGTTCTAATAACAATTAGAACAGACTGCATTGAATTGCCTCCTTTTTTTTCTTGAATGCGTGTTGAAATACCTCCAGATTTGCATGATTGTATTAAATCTGCCACTATCTAAAACTGACTTTTTGTGCATTTATTAGAAAGACTTTACTTTCAGAACTGAGTGTTAAAGGTACCCGGTGGAGTTTCTCACCACTAGTAGCTCTATGGAAAAATGCTTTTACGGGCGGGTCCACGTTTTGTTTGTATTGTGACCACATGCATGTGCCTAGGCAGGCGGTGTGATACACATTCTGCAAATGGTTTCAAGATATTGCACTTATCTACAGTTGGTGGCAGTTATGCAACAACAAAGGCAGTGAAGAAGAAGCTGCTGGCAAGAACATAGATGTAAGGTTGATGACAGATTAAATGCACTCATGTTTGCTAGACCCATTGGCAATTTTAGACCCTTTTTAGGGGGGGTGCTCAAGGGAAATTTCATCTCAGCCCCCCTAAAAAAAATGTTTAAATAAATGTTTGTGCTTCAAGTTAGTTTGCAAATATGTCTGTTAGTGACAGAGGACAAACAATTACAGGTTGAAAGGGCTTGAAAATCCTGTGTGTCTGTTGCTGATGTAATGCACTTGTAACCCCGTCAAGGAAAGGGTTAACAGAAACGTAGTGTTAGCCAATCGGAGGTGGTTGTGCCAGACTCCACCTTTGGCTGAGTCTCTATCTAATCTGTCAGAGGGAGAGCAGGGGACGGTTGTGAAGTTGAACGTCAGTAGTCCCCAGAGAAGAAGTTGGTTATTTCATGGCGCAGATTATTGCGAATTGGGGGGGGGGGGTTGGCACTTTTGCAAGCACTGTATCTGTGTCACATTCTCATTAAGGGCTGAGCCCCCCCCAAAAGGTGTGATCCTAGAATCGCCCCTGGTTAGACCTCAAGGATACACACAATCCTTTGTTAGATAATTGAACAATGTTAAGTGTACTGAATATTTCACAAGTTTAAGTATCTATTTATGACTTGTATGAAAACCTATAATGTGCATTTGTCTCATGAGTTTTTTTTTTTTTATTATAAACTTGAAAAGGTCCATGAACTCATGGAACTGCTTGTAACTTACTTAACTCTCAAAATCATCAACTATTGTATTCAACGGGCTGCAGATTAATGGTTTTGAATACACTTGTGCTTTTCCTACTATGACATGTCAATATGTCTGCCGTGAAAAAGGTCGATATCGCCGCTGCTGATTTTTCCCGGGGAATGTCGCAACAGACACCCAGTTCGTAATACTGCAAATGCAAGCAAGAGTACCACGTTCATCAGTGGGCTATAGGCTCCACTGTGTTACCTCATTCAGCGATAGTAACTTAAGACAATGAAAATCTTTGAGATTATTAATTTAAATACTCAAACATTAATACCGCTTAGCTTTAATCTTAAAAACAAACACCAAATGTTAGCTTTTGAATTACTTAAATCTATGTCCCTTTCTATGTCATATAGATCTTTATATATTTGTATACAGTCTACATTTCTGTAATAAAGGAAATCAGTCAGGGTTTGTACTCTTGGTTAGAAGCTTTTTATTGGTTACAATAACTCATGGCAACATATCAGTATCACCAAGCCACTGTACAAATACAAAAAAAAGGTCTGGTGTGAAAAAGACTATAAAAATTATTCCATAACAAGTGATTATAATTCCACACAAAAAGCACTGTAAGAGAATTATCATGGCACCAAGTCCCTGGTCATTACTGGCTTAAAACATAAAACAATAAATAAAATCAAAACAAAATGTCAGAACAGTAGGTTGTAGAGTCAAAGGGCAGTGCATTGTTTTGTGATGGTGCTGTGGTGGTGATCGTGTGACATAATCAATTCAAGTGGTGGGGTGTCATTGAATCAGAAACTTTCAATTTCTCATGTCCAGATATTAAATTTGGAGGGTTGTGCAAATGCAGAAATACGGCCAAACATGGTGCAGCAGCGACAAATTTTCACATCTGCTCTAGGAAGTTAGAAGTCGGCACTGTAACAATGTCTGGCAATACTGTAAATGCATCAAATATTGACATATCAAAACACCAAAAAAGCTGATTCGACAGATCCATATCGTTGTATAGTTAAGAGAACAAACTGGATGAGACTACAATATTGTGAAATTAAATGAAGTCCAGCACCTTTTGGATTAATGTGTGAACTGCACAGGCATGTAGAAGTGTTACTATTCCAGGTTCAGCTAATACTGCTGAATTACACACAGTGAGGAAATGGCTGCTGCTGAATATCACCGTCAGTAATACACACAATCCCCTTTTTCAGCTGTTTAATGGCTTTGGTGTATTTTTATTTTTCACAGCTCATAATGTCATGAAAGAACAGGGTGGGTTTATTGGATGAGTTTGACATTTTGGGGAATACTCATTCACTTTCTTGAGGAGAGTTAGGGAAGATACCACTTTCATGTCTGTCTGTTACCAAACAACTTAAAAGGCTATAGCTAGCTGCTGGCTAGCTTAGCTTAGCATAATGAGAAACTGCTAGCCTGGCTCTGTCCATCGGTAACAATGTCTGCCTAGAATCATTTCTAACACTGACTAATTAACACATATCTCATTTATTTAATATGTACAAAAAATGAAGTTCAACGGGGTAGGTATGTGCCTGGCCAGTTGCCAGGCAAGCTGCGGAGATTCAAAGTTACTGCTACCAGCCAAAACAATAGTTTGGTTCGGTTTTTGTTTAACAAATAAGAAATAACATGTTAACTAGTGAGCTTTATACAGAGCTAAGCTAGCTGTTTCCTCCGGTTTTCTTTCTTTGTGCTAAGCTAAGATAACAGTCTGCTGGTTGTCGCCTAATTTTTAACGGACAGATACGAGAGCGGGGTGGATCGTCTCTTCTCACCGCCAGAAAGCAAACATTTCCCCCAAAATATCAACCTATCCCTTAAAATACATTTTCTCATCTTTATCTGGGGACACATGAGCGTCTGATGTCCACTGACTGAGATGGAAACTTTACTCTAATAACTTAACACTTTGGGACAACACCTCCCCCCAATCTTCAGATATAAGCGGTTGGGTATAAAATCAGTTAGACGTGACTTGAATTGATGGATATGGAGAAGGCTGGCACTTGAGTAGTGAGCAAACAAGTTTTGTTTTTTTGTCACATTGACTAGTTTTCAGTTCACAGCTCAGGGTCTGTGGATTGGCACAAATGAGGAAGTAACACTTAAATCTATAGGTTATCCACATACATCAGCAAATCAGTCACATACACACACACAGTCTCACACACACACACCTCTCTCTCACACTCAAGATATTCTCAAGCTAAAAACTATAACTAATCTTTAACATTCTCTCAAAATGGATTCATTAATGCAAAGCCAGGTAGAAGCAGCTAAAACACTTCCAAAAAAAAAAAAGGGTCACTAGAATCACAGTATGCCAAAGAGGGGTTTCATTGATAGCTGATTGAACCTAAATAAATACTACAAACTGTACGGTAGTAGAAAGCAGAACTGTATAAAAAGTGATGTAAAACACTTGTTTTAAGAAGCAGTATGGAGCTGCATGTGGTCGCAGTGGTTTTCTGTAAGCATGCTTTTTAGTGTTCATTAGTATCAGAATGTGCTTCTATTGGGAAAATAAAAATAATTAGCAATCTCTCTTACTGATCAGTGTCTAAAAAGGAATAGTAAGAGGAAAACATTACTGTAGTCGATGCTAGTATTACTATCTATTATGAATGGTATCGTAAGGCAGAATGGAGACACAATAATGCCACATCTCACAGAGTACAAACCCTCCTTTATCCAGCCCAGGTGGGTCAAATGTTTATATTCAGAGATAGGCACCTAAGACAGCTGATGGATAGGTCCAACTCACATACATTATATGTATTTTATTTTATTAAGCCTTTATTGGAACCAAAATAATAGAAGATGTTTGATGAGAAAATACTCAAAATCAGAGATAGCACTTATATAGGTAAATAAGTCACATGTGCTCAATGGTTTACATTTTAACTACAGTTTGTGAGTGCATGTCTAGCTCTCTACTAAGTGCACATTTCTGTCTACCAAGTGTACTTTCTTCACAAGCAATATTCAGGTCAATACATGTTTTTTGGTGAGGAAATAAAAATGTTAAACCCTTAAAAGAATTTTTTTTTTCTTTATTTACAGGCTTGTGGTGGCACTGGTGTTATTTAGGAGTGGCTAACATGATTTTAATTCCATGCAGTCACTCAGTTAACACCTTGACGACAAAAAGATCTGTTGATCATTTGCTTAGAAAAAAAAAAAGAAAAGAAAAGATTAAAATGACATGGCGATCTCGGACAGACATCTTTCCTCTACTCCTCCGAGGCCGCAGACAGAGTCACTGCCGTCCTTTATGGTCCTTTAAATATCCCCACATAACGACTGAGCTCTCTACCATGTGTCCATACAGGCCTCAGCACCATTACAGGCTCATAGGTAGAAAACGGCTTCTGCTTGGGGAGAACAAGTCTCTCTTTGCGATGCCTTTTCTCCATCAGTGTCATTTGTACGGGCAACTCGAGATGCTCGTCTCAACTCTTAGGAAAAGCGTAGATTCTATAGGCCACAGAAGATATTATGTTGCAAAACCTCTATTTAGGACTATTTTTGGGTTGTCAATCCTATCGCACAGCTGTTGATTTGCATGGAATGGATGTGGTCTTCAGATGTGGATTCCGCATCTGGTGATTTGAAACCACAATCCATGTGAGTAGAGGCCAAGGCAGGGTCTCCAGTTAAATAAAATGATCTATCTTAAGTCTAAAATTCACCGGTTTCTACTTTGGAGCTGAAGCTGAATCCAGACTAAAATCCCAAAAACACAACTTGTCGGCATTTAGCATTGTGGCGGTTTCCTTCCCAATGAAAGGACTGTGGTGAGGAATGCCAGGCGCTGTGTTGGTAAAAAAAATAATGAAATGTCATCATTCACATGAATTTGTAAAAACAGGACGCATGAGCCCCACTGCTTCTAACTATAATACACATACAAAAGAGGAAGTGAGTTTAGTTGGGACAAATTATATTTTTGCAAATTGTTTTGTTTACTTGCTAAATCCTCTTTTGTTGCTGGATGAGTGAGTGATGAGTGAATGAAAGGAGACTTTTTCGGGTTAAACTATGATACGTCGCTGTGTCTAAATTGTCTGACACTACATCTGGTACTCATACAGGATACAATACGTGTTTCTGGCATCATGTTGTATGTTGTAATGTGAATATGTACAGTTGAAATAAAACATAAAAACCCCCAAATCATAAAAATAACTCAAGTGAGGGTAATAAACTACAAAAATATATACATACACATTATATATGCATATATGATGCATATATACACACATAATGCTATACATATATACTGTCTTTATATATACATTTACATATTACACACTGACGCTCATCTTGTTTGTTGTTAGTCACGGTAACAGATGTTCTTTATCTAAAAGAGAATTGGTATAAGGGTGAAATCTTCTATTTTTTTCCTTCAGGTTTTCATTACTCATCTCTTTTTTATTTTTGATTGGGACAACTCTACTGAAAGGTTATTTTTGTTTCTGTGTAATAGCCGGGTGAAAAAAAAAAAAAAAAAACGTCACTTGAAAAGGTAGAAAGAGTTGGTACTTTCTCACAGGGGGGCAGGTCGCCAGCAGAGAGGAGAACTGGGGGTGAGTTGAGAGGATTTCAGCTGACACAGTGAGCACCCTCAGGTCCAGCCCAGCAGATGAGTTGGGATCTGTGGGGTGGGGTTGCGAAGGAGGAAGTTGGCGGGCAGAGATTGAGATTAGTTCCAGATCCGGAGGAAACTATCCCAGGAGCCGGTGGCCACAGCCATGCCGTCTTCTGTCACCCCTAAGCAGCTCACTCTGTTGTCGTGGCCCGCCAGCACACCTGGAGGTCAAAGAAAATAAACCAGATTCAAAAGGTTGATCACTAAAAATCTGCAACCCAAAGTCAAAAGCCTTTCAAACATAAATTCAATTAATTACTTAGAAATGACTGTAAAGTCTCCAGCTTTGTAACATAAGCAGTTAAAACAGTCCGTGTTCACACTATTACTTGATTCAATTTCAACTTGCTACTCATTTGTCTGTTAATATCTTTTTTAGGATGCAACTTATGCCTGATATTAGAGGTGAATCCATTGGTTGATTAAATAGATTTATTGAAAAATGACTGCCTACTATTTTGATAATGCATTATTAATGTAATATTTTTTCCAGGCACAAATGCCAAAAATTCCACTTCCTAAAGTGTGAGAATTTGCAGCATTTGCTGGTCATTGTACAAGAAAACAAGACGGCCGGATCATCGGTCATGAAAAAAAAAAAAAAAAACGCCATTTACCTGCACGCTCGCCCTTTAGAGTATCCCAGACGTTGCAGTTGAAGTCATCGTAGCCGGCCAGGAGCAGCCGGCCACTCTTGGAGAAAGACACAGAGGTGATGCCGCAGATGATGTTGTCGTGGCTGTACATCATCAGCTCCTGGTCGGCACGCAGGTCAAACAGCCTGCAGGTGGCATCATCTGAGCCTGTGCCAAAGGCATTCCCGTTGGGGAAAAACTGCAGGAGAAAAGAAAAATCAAGCCGAAGTCAGGAAAGTGTTGTTAAATCATCATATTATGTTTTTTCATAATGTAGCACTGCTAGCGGTTTCTGCAATATGAGCCATCACTGGACAATATTCTGCACTATGCACATTTATCTATTTATTACTTTGTGTCACCTCCAACTGTGCAATATGTCATCTCTATTCATTCGCACCTTACTCATCTGTATATCTGTGTTTATATATGGTCTGTTTATATAAGGTTGTTTGTGTAAATACGGTTGTTGTTGTAAATTCTATTTTTCCATTCCCTATACTTTATGTATATTTTTTCTCCTATGTCTACATAATGTGTATTTGTTTTATTCTAATGTGTGTACATTTTTCTTTTGAGCTGCTGGAGCACAGGAATTTCCCCAGTGTGGGATTAATAGTCTATCTTATCTTTTTGGAGGCACAGGGCTGGGGACTTTGGGGAGAGGTTTTCTTTAAAAGGAGGCTCCTTGTTTTCTTGTTTTTAACCACAATAAAAAGTTAATAAAGCAATAAAAGTCTGGCATGTTAGACCAACGAAACAAACACAGAAGATAATTTGTTTGTGGGTAATTTAACTTTTCCAAGATATTGCTGCATCCACCCAACGTAGTAGTATTTTATTGGTGGCTAATGAAATGAGATAACATTTGAACTTTCTTTTTTTTAAAGATTATTCTTTAGGCATTCTTTCGGGAAAGGGGAGACAGAGGGGAAATGACACGCAACAAAGGGCCACAGGTCGGTTGGAGTCGAACCCGGGCCCGCTGCGTCGAGGAGTAAACCTCTATATATGGGCGCCCGCTCTACCAACTGAGCTATCCGTGTGCCCAAAATTCTAACTTTTTAAATGGTATAATTCTTTATACTTTGCAAAAGAAAAATGTATGGATGTCCCGATCAGCTTTTTTTGACTCCTGATCCCGATTATTTGCTCAGATAATAGAGCTGCACACCATTTTTTTGTTTACAAAAACAGTCTCAAGTTCCCCACTGGACAAGGAGAACTACACTTAGTGACGCCTCTTGCGCTTAATACTCAATCTTTGATAAAACTAGACTTAGTGACGCCTCTTGCCTAGTTACGCTTAAATTTTCTTCTTGCGTTTAACTCAGATGTCGGCTCCAGGGAATAACAGCCTGTAAAAGTGGTTAAGAAATGTGGAGAATTGGAGTAATCCACTTCTGTAAAAACAAAAACGGATGACTTAGGTTGCTTTCACACCTACCTCGTTTGGTCCGTTTCAAACTAACCGTGGAGCGGTGTGGTCGGATAGTCCGGCTCGTTTGTGCTGGTGTGAAAGCTCATCAACTCAGGTGCGGATCAAACAAACAGGGGTCTCGGTTTACTTCCAAGTGAACTAGAGTTTGGTTCAAATATTAGAAATGCTAAAGCAGAACCAGAAAACCCAAGACGTTATAAATTTGGTGTTGCTCCATTATTTCTGAGACCAGGAAGTGTTTGGCGTTTCGGATATTCTGTCCAATAAACAAGCGACCAGCATCTAGGCTGTCTGGCAGTGAGTCTGTGGCACAGGAGGTGTGTGTGTGTGTGTGTGTGTGTGTGTGTGCATGTGCATGTGAGAGGTTTCAGTACTCACGGTGACGGCGTTGATATCGGACACATGGCCAGTGAAGGATTGCCTGCACATGCCATCACGGATGTCCCACAGCTTGGAGGTGGCATCACAGGCTCCTGACACAAAGGTCTTGTAGTCCGGGCTTAGAGATAAACTCATCACATCTCCTGTGTGGCCGGTGAAGGCGGTGGCCTGCTGGCCTGTCTCTATGTCCCACAATGCACTGCAAGAAAGGAGGTAGCATTTAGGTATGATTGTCCCCTGAGACAATACATTCTTATATATAAATTGCCACATTCAGACAATAATCACATATTATCTAAGACATACTAGGTCCCATATTAACTGAATTTTCTGATTTATGTGAATTATTACAATTTTAGTGCCATTATTGAAGGGCTTTTTCCATATGCATCTTTGTACACCTTTGTAGAATTATAACCCTGTATGACTAACAAAAGAGTCTGCCGTGGGTATCTACTTTCACATACTAGAGCTCGTGTTTTTGTAAAATCCATACAAAGGGTATTCCACAACAGCAACATGAGGGTAAGATAGTGAGAATAAGAGGATGGATATTGGAGAGAAACTCTTTGACATCTTTATATAATGTGGCGGAGCATCTACAATCTACTGTGTAGCACGGAGACAGGAATATTTCTATAACGTAAAGAGCTTTAAATTATTTAAACTGCAGATAGGAGCAGAGGGTGGTTGCTCACCAGGTGGTGTCTCCAGAGCTGGTCAGTATCTGGTTGTCATCCAAGAAACGACAGCAGGACAAGTAACCTGGAGATAAACATAGGTTCAACATCAGACACGGAGAGCTCCGCCCTGCCTTGTCAGTACACCTGGGCAAGGCACTTTACTCTTGAACTAGTCACATGGTGGCCTACCACGACTGAATTTTGACTGCTATGCTAATCCTTCTTCACAATGTTGCCTATGTAAGTTTTAACCAGGGGTGAGATCTTTTATCTCTATACATAATATCTAAAATCTAAAACTACAGTAAGGAAATATACAGTATGTGTGTCACAGGTATTGAACAAATCAGGCATGCCAGAGTGCTGCCTTCAGGTTGGAATATGATAAATAATTATAATAAATAATAAATAAACAGTTAAAAGTTAGTTAACACAATAGAAATAAGAAATATGCTCAGAGTTACTGGTTCTGTTGAGTCAGGAAACTGCTCATTTTATTAGCATTATTTTTTGACTGGCCCTGCGCCTACCTGTGTGTCCGGGTAGCTCTCGGGTGACACGCACGTTGCCCTCACGGGTCTTCAAGCTGTATATGGAGCAGATGTTGTCCAGGCCACCGCAGGCCACATAGTTCCCAGAGGGGGCGTAGGCGCACGTCATCACCCAGGAAGAACGCAGCGGGATGGCATGCATCTGAGAACCAGGACAGTATTATTAACTACAATAAAAGGAAGTAATGTTCACCTTTAAGGTCAATTTATGTGCTTCAATCCAAAATGCTGTGTGATACAATTAAGTCATCAGCTGACAAAATTCTGCCACTTCCTCTTTACTTCATTATACAAATCTGAATTTGCTTCTCAATAAGGCGAGAGATAGTTGGTCATTTGGATGGTGGCCTGTCGCAGTTCCCAACATATTTACAACAGTATTGTGTTTAAGAGAGCCAGTGCATAAATTACAGTCTGTACTCTAAAAGGAACATCTGGAAAGTTGACATCAGCTTGTCTAACCAGATGAGAGTCAATGAAGTCTGACGAGAGCAGCACATTGCTGATGGCAGAAAACTTCTAAATGTACTGTAACTCGGATGGATTTTAATGCAACTGTATTTGTACATATTATGCATTCCATCATTGATTTTGAATAATCTCACCTTATTTGTTGTGTAGCTGTCCCAGATGATTAGCTTTCCATCTTGCGAGGCACTGACCAGTAACCTAGAAACATGTTAAGAACAGCAGCATGACACACGGGTCACACATAATCTTGGGGGGAAAAAAACACAACCTACATGCAACCTGGATTATAAAAAGCAATGAGAGCCAGCAGCCACCTAACAGAGTACTGTGCTATACTGTCTGAATAAGTCTAAGGTGCTCTGTCAAAAAGCATTCAGCGTGAGCTCCCTACTCTTCTCTGCCAGTCCCCAGTTCCCTCCATCTTCCCTCTTCTTCCTCCTCCTGGTGGAAGTCTCCTCATTCAGGGAAGTCTCTTTTAATGTCCCACGCCATGTAATATTCATTACCATAGTTATGTAAAAGTCCCTACTGTCGGGTGGGAGGTGGAAGCCTGAAGGGTTGGGAAAGCACTAGAAAGAAGCTGGGGTGGGGCACATAGACTGTTAATATTAATGGACAGAGCAAGTGTGACGTCACCCATTGGTTTGTGGAGATCTGCTATGAGTCGCTGAGTTTGCCGTTAGGGGTGCAGCCATCTTGGTTGCGGATGTGACGAATTTTAGACGAGAGGGAGGAGTGAGGGAGGAGCCATAGACTGTTGAGCGGTTTCTGACTGTGACGTTAGCTGAGAGTTGGCAACGCTGCTTACACTCTACGTTACCGTTACACACTTTCACTGGCAATCTGGATGCCAGAACTGCTGCTGAAAGCTAGCCTACATAATTCAAGGTAAGATTTAGCTTTGCTAGGTTTTAAGTTCACATGCCATGGATAAGCTTTACTAAACCTCTGTTATGATTGACAAGCCGCAAACTGTCAATCACATCATAGCCACGCCCTAAAACACTCCCTGCTTTATCGTCGATTTTAAAATCAACGAGACCATATTCTGTATTGCAGAAGACTTAAAACTAGCGATTGGGACCATAAACTCATTATGAAAAGGTTTACTGAGGTGTGGGTCACTTTTCTCAAAGATTTCTACAGAAACCGACTACTTTTGCAACCGCATGTGTTGCCCCCTGCTGGAATTCAGATAGAATGCAGGTTTAAGGCACTTCCGCATTTGCAGCACTTCGCCAAACAGGATACTTTGTCCATTAAAATTTACAGTCAATGGTGGGGCAGCAAGAAGGGACAGCCAAAAAGGGAATGCAGAGAAGATGGTGAAGTAGAAACAGTCAGTATTGAGTGAGAGTTATAGGTGGTGCAGATGCAGAAACAGCTGGAACCCCTACCTCCCTTCCTAACTGGGCGTTTCCCTCTCTCCAAGGACAGGAAGTGGTTTGACGGTGCTATGCTACAATCAAGTGGAGAGCCATCACGCTTAAATGTCAGTGGCTGTATACAAAATAAACACTGGCCTCCTACAGGGTCACCCAGAGGGTACTGGGTACTAGACACACACACACACACACACAAATTATCACGTTTAAACAGCCTATGCATCGTCAGTTGCAGGTAATACCAGTAGGTTTTACTGAAACTAATTTGCTTAAAACAGAACAGTTTGCAGAACAGGTCAAATCTACAAATTTGACCAGAAAAACAGAACTACTTTTTGGCTACACCATCTTCCATTTAATTTTTTATGGATAAAGCCAGTGCACTGCATGCATACTACAGGGAAAATACAATTCTTGGTGCTCATAATTGCAGGAATTCCATTTAAAAAAGCAGTTTGTAGGTTGTGCAGTCCAATCTGGACTCACTGATAAATTGTGAATCATCACATTTGGAAAACTTTGAAATCTAAAAAAAGGTTTAAATCTCTCAAACTGCATCTTTAAGGAAATATTAAATAAGCTGTGGTGGCTGCCTGTCTCTCTGTGCCCAGCTAATATCATTACTGTGCTCATAGTGAGGGCGTAAAACAGTGCTAGCACTCAGACAGATGTACAGTAGTAGCGGAGGTGGCAGTAGTGACAGTCAATTATGGTGGTATTAGTCATATTAGTAGAATAATAAGTAGTAGTGGTGGTAGTAGTGGTAGTAGTACTGATAGTAGTATAGCCCCACACCTGGGACTGCCGTCACTGCCCCAGTGCATTGCATTGGGAGACAGGTGGACAGAAAGAAAGATAAATAGTGACACAGACATATTATACACAAATAATAACAATTGAAAATTCCTACATTCTAAAGGTTACATTTGCAGTGAGAGTTGAAATTTGGTTTCAAGTTGCTGCTAAAACGCAAGTTATGCTACATTGCATAGCCTAGCTATCGACTGTCGAGTTGGTGGCATTACTTAGGAATTGCTAATTATGTAAGAATTGAATCAGTTAGGTCAATTTTCCAAGACCGAAATTGAGCCGATGCCAGACTGGTGATTTTATTGTAAAATTACCACTAAAGGTGTGTCCATGTTTGCCTGAAACGGAAACCTGCAAACTTTCAGCTCTTGGAGGCTTTTCGCAATATCAGCTGGCACAATGCATACAAACACATTGCGAAAGGCTGTGACACATCGCAAAAAAACGCTAAGAGATTCTTTTGTGTTAGTTGAAAGAAAATATCAGTAGAAAACTGCACTTTAAAATGTAACTGTCATTATGTCAATATAAGAATGTTGGACATTATTTCCTTTCATTTGTTCTAAATTCAACAAGCAATAGGTTGAATTTCATACTGAAAGCAGCAGAAATGCAGAACTGAGTACTTTAATATCCGTTAATTTATCGCAAATAATATCGTTCTCGCGATATCAACAACGTTATCGTAAATTGTCCTCATATTGTGCAGCCCTACTGTAGATCTTGACAGTTATAGCTGTAGTGTTAAGAGTCACCATGCTGTCACTGGCCGTCTAGAAACTCAACAGTCTCTTAGCACAAACCGAAATTAACACTGGCTTTAAAAGGTCGTAGTCGTACAATTCTAAGAAAAGAAAACGGGCTAAATTGTGGTGGTTATTCTGCAATTCATGAGAACTACAGAGTAGATATTAATTTGGTTCAGTGTGTTCAGTGATAAAAAAAAAAAAAAAGAATCTTTTGAATGGAAACGACCAAGCAAGCAACCTAAAGCATCTGAAAATGACACCACATAGCCAGCAGAAGAAACAACAAACCTACACCAAAAATTATATATTCTGCTGAACAACATTTAAAACAAGTTGACGATGGACTGAGGGTGTACAACTGCATTTTCTCATCTTTAAAGGCCTAACAAAACTTTCCAGAAATGGGGGGGGAAAAGTCATCTTAAAGTACAGATTGTCTGTATTTTACAGAATTAACAGATAAGGCCACCCACAAAAAAACCACAATAAAAACATAAATCCAACCAGGAAGACAAAAAACCCTAGTGGTATAAAAAGGTAAATTTATTTTCCTGCTCTTGGCTCATAATGGAGTTGTTTCTAGAATAACTACACTACCTGGAGTCGCTTCCCCAGTGCATTGCATAGATCTTGGCCAGGTGGCCCCTGAGAGTGCGTCGCGTCCGCATCTGTATCCGCCCCACTGAGTCCAGACCAGCTGTGATCTGCCAACACACACACACACACACACACACACACACACACACACACACACACACACACACACACACACACACACACACACACACACACACACACACACACACACACACACACACACACACACACACACACACACACACACACACACACACACACACACACACACACACACACACACACAGTATTTATATGGAATCAGTGACAACTTATGTTTGTAAATACTAACAGGCTGGTGAATTTCTAATGTCTATTTTGACCTTGATTAGCTACTGACTTACAGTGAAGGCAGTGCGTAGATTTGTGTTGCAACTGTCGAAGGTATTCAAAAGTGAGATTGTCTTATCTAGCTTCAGACCAGATGTGGCTAAAACTACTACAGTCAGTGGGGCAAAGCTTAATTCAGGGTGTTCTCTGTATATACACTGAACAAAAATATAAACACAACACTTTTGTTTATGCACCCATATTTCATGAGCTGAAATCAAAGATCTAAACCTTTTACTATGTACACAAAAGGCTTATTTCTCTCAAATATTGTTCACAAATCTGTCTAAATCGGTGTTAGTGAGCACTTCTCCTTTGCCGAGATAATCCATCCACCTCACAGGTGTGGCATATCAAAATGCTGATTAGACAGCATGATTATTGCACAGGTGTGCCTTAGGCTGGCCACAATAAAAGGCTTCTCTAAAATGTGCAGTTTTATCACACAGCACAGAGTTCCACAGATGTCGCAAGTTTTGAGGGAGCGCGCAATTGGCATGCTGACTGCAGGAATGTCCAGAGCTGTTGCCCGTGAATTGAATGTTCATTTCTCTACCATAAGCCGTCTCCAAAGGTGTTTCAGAGAATTTGGCAGTACATCCAACCAGCCTCACAACCGGAGACCATGTGTAACCACACCAGCCCAGGACTTCCACATCCAGCATCTTCACCTCCAAGATCGTCTGAGACCAGCCACCCAGACAGCTGCTGCAACAATCAGTTTGCATAACCAAAGAATGTCTGCACAAACTGTCAGAAACCGTCTCAGGGAAGCTCATCTGCATGCTCGTCGTCCTCATCGGGGCCTCGACCTGACTGCAGTTCGTCATCGTAACCGACTTGAGTGGGCCAATGCTCACAATCGATGGTGTCTGGCACTTTGGAGAGGTGTTCTCTTCACGGATGAATCCCGGTTTTCACTGTACAGGGTAGACGGCAGACAGCGTGTATGGCGTTGTGTGGGTGACCGGTTTGCTGATGTCAACGTTGTGGATCGAGGGGCCCATGGTGGCGGTGGGGTTATGGTATGGGCAGGCGTATGTTATGGACAACGAACGCAGGTGCATTTTATTGAGGGCATTTTGAATGCACAGAGATACAGTGGAGAGATCCTGAGGCCCATTGTTGTGCCATTCATCCACGACCATCACCTCACGTTGCAGCATAATAATGCACGGCCCCATGTTGCAAGGACCTGTACACAATTCCTGGCAGCTGAAAACATCCCAGTTCTTGCATGGCCAGCATACTCACTGGACATGTCACTCATTGAGCATGTTTGGGATGCTCTAGATTGGCGTATACGACAGCGTGTTCCAGGTCCTGCCAATATCCAGCAACTTTGCACAGCCATTGAAGAGGAGTGGACCAACATTCCACAGGCCACAATCAACGACCTGATCAACTCTATGCAAAGGAGATGTGTTGCTCTGCGTGAGGCAAAAGGTTGGTCACACCTGATACTGACAGTTTTTTGGACCCCACCCCCGGTCGCCCCCAATACAGTAAAACTTTTTAGAGTGGCCTTTTATTGTGGCCAGCCTAAGGCACACCGGTGCAACAATCATGCCGTCTAATCAGCATCTTGATATGCAACACCTGTGAGGTGGATGGATTATCTCGGCAAAAAGAAAGGTGCTCACTAACACTGATTTATGACCAATATTGGAGAGAAATAGGTCTTTTGTGTACGTAGAAAGTCTTAGATCTTTGAGTTCAGCTCATGAAAAATGGGGGCAAAAACTAAATTGTGTTGATATTATATTATATTTATTTAGTTGGCTCACCCTAATACTTGGCCTTGAGAAAATCTACAACCTCAACTTTGTATACAGATGTATTTCATATTGTTCATGGTTTTGGCTATTTCAAGTAACTTAAGGTCTTGAACACTCCCTCCTTTTGCAAAATGTGATAATTGTGATCATGAAAATGTGTACAACTGCACAGGAAAATACACCGCTAATTGTTTACACAATTGTCTATATGTAGAAAGAAAGTCTTACCTGTGACAGAGTGGAGTCACTGCAGGCTTTCCTGGCATCCTGCAACACAACAAAAACCTCAATAATCATGGTGACCAGCGACAAATTATAACTTCTTTAGTCACTGCACAGCTACATGTAACACACAAGATTACTGCGCGGACAAACAAATAATGAAACAAAAGACTAAAAAACTACTTTAAATAAGTGTCTAAACATGTGCTAAATGTTATTACTATTTACAGAAAATTAATATCTCAGTGATCACAGAATAATCAAACAACTTGACATTTATAGATCACGTGCACACAAAATGTTGCTGTACCCGGATCTGATTGCGTAGCTGCTCGGCTTCCTGCCGCAACTGTTCCAGCTCGCTCATTGTCTATCTGTGATGTGTTCAGGCCACGCTCCGCTCCAAATACTGACTGGGCTGGGAAAACACACGTGCCTGCACGCACACGCACACACACGCACACACACACACCCACAGACACACTCACACACACTTTACCAGATGACACCTGCAAGACAGAGACAGAAACACTATGTGTTCAACAGGCAGAAGGAGAGTGAAGAATGGGAAGACTTCCATCAGACAAACATAGGTATCCTGTATGGGTTCAGACCAAAGGATGGTGCTGCAAAGGGTGGGGCTGGGTGGAGGCCTGGAGGGTGGCCTGGCTCTTCAAACACCCCCAGTCTGGTTCAAAAGGCCATCTGAGCCTGGCTCTGACCTTTCCTGACGACTTAATCAGCCTTTTGTATTGTTGCATTTCGCCGTTTGATCTCCCCACCCCGAAAAGCCCCGAACGTAAGTGTGTGTGAGCAGATTAGGATGGTTTATTAGACATTATATCCAAAAGAGAACATATGTGCATATATTCACCTATGGTGGTATGTAGCTACATTATGTGAGCATTTATTTAAATGTGTGTCTAGGTTAGGTATGTCAGATCTGTTTAAACGTGAACGAACGCGTGTGTGTGTGTGTGTGTGTGTGTGTGTGTGTGTGTGTGTGTGTTGTGTGTTGCCACTTCCTTTACCTTGGGGAGACTGAATGTGGGTCACAAAGCACTTAGACACTCCTCAGAAATGTTTGGACCGCGAAGCCTCCCCACCCTTTCTCCTCATTTTCAAGGCTGTGCAAGTGTAACCCTCAGAGATAAAATTTTCAGTTCCATTTTCTATAATTCAACAATTACACCAAGTCCAGCCCTTCCTCTCCACAGAGAAATCATGTTAATGTAAAAAGGAGGTTGTTTGTACTTTATCTTCATTTTTGCAGAGGCTTTAAAAACATTGGGGCCCAGTTACTTTTTTATTTACCACAAAAGAAAAACCCATCATTTTACAAATAGCTAATAAAGTACCTAAGACAATGGTTTGATGTCCACGCTGCTACGATTGCCTTTCAAGATACTGTGAATGTGTGAAAAGCTACTCTTTTAGATTCTCGGTTCACTTGGTTTTGGC